>NC_135634.1:47371829-47559329 GCF_053574225.1 Canis aureus
TAAAGCCTATCCGCTGAAGAATCGACTCTATCGTTAAATTTGTAATCAAACCAACTCTGAGCTACTTGAAAGGGTAAGTGGGGGCCCCTGGGTGGCTCCATGGTTGAGCGTCTCCCTTCAGCTCAGGGTGTCATCCCGGGGTCCTGGGATCGAGTCCCGCATCAGGATCCCCGTACGGAGCCTGCTTCTCCCTCTGCCTGTGTCTCTGCCTCTCTCTGTGTGTTTCTCATGAATAAATAAATACAGTCTTTAAAAAAAAAAAAAAAAGATAGGATAAGTGAAAAGAACATCAACGGCAGACATGCTAGTGTTTGCAGTGATGGAAAACACGTGTGCGCTTAGACTAGCATGGGAAGGTAGCCTAGGGGGTAAAAACAGTGGCTGTGGCTGTAAATTGTCACACGATGTCAGGTGACAGCATTAGTCTTGCCCCAGATACAGCACCCTGGCTCCTGGCAGCGCTAACTGGGGCACAGCAGGTCCCCGCCTTCCACTGCTGGCACCTGCCCATGCCTCATCCCTCTTCACGGCCTTTGGGAGGACTTCCCTGGCGGCCCGGCCCAACCTGGCTCCGGGGGTCCTGGGCCTCCGCTGCAGCAGCCTGCTTCTCCTCAGTTTCCCCGGCTGGCTCTTCTCCCTGCCTGCAGCCCCCAGACCCTAGAGGGCACAGCCAGGTAGTCCCAGCTCCCTCCACCGAGCCTGGCCCTGGGGTATACCCGTTGAAGAACTCAGACATCTGGGAACTGCAAGAGGAAGTTCTAATAGCTTCATAACATTCATCAGAAAATGCAAATTTTGTAAAATGCAAATGCTGTACATTTTGACACAGAGTTTCCTGTTGTGGGTTAGGCAATCCGAAACAGCATACACGGGAGGGGAGGAGCGCTGGGTAGGTGATCTTTCAAACTGCAAAAGGGGAGTGTGGGACAATATATGCTGTTCAGCTGAGATGTCAGATAATTAATTTTTAGTTTTCATTCCAAGAGCTCTGCTGTAATAATAATTCTTTCTAAACTTGCACATTTTTTTGGAGACAGTGAATTTCACTGTAGAAAAAAAAAATAACAATGACTTGGATGAGAATTTGTATGATCTTTGCAATGGGCCTGGGAAGTAAAGTCTGCATTTTTTTCATTAACCTACGTGGGGCGGAGCTGTTTTGGGGGGTCTATTTGCCTGTAGTCATTCAGCTACAAAAGCCCCCCTCTTGAGGACACACTGAACAACACCCAGGAAAAGCATTTACAAGTGCATCAAGGAAAAACAAAAAAATAAACAAACAAACAAACAAAAACACAAGTGCATCAAGGGCCAGACTGAGATTGCTCCCGTTTCTGGGCCATAGTCACGAAATCAGTGGTGGCTCACACCTGCGTGGCACGGGGTCATTTTCAAAGCTCAGGAGGTCTCAGCTCTCTCTCGCTCCCTGCCCTGTGAAGTATCCGGGTCTGTGTGTGCTTTGTCTGATGGGCTGTAGCGAAGCTGAGAGGTTGAGAGGTGCATCCACTAGCAGCACGGCCTTCGGCGGGTCCCGCGCTCAGCTCACCTACGACCTCTCCCCCCTTGTCTCCAGATGGCACCTTCAGAGGGGCAGGGGCCTTGCTATGCTGACTGTATACACACAGGAAGTGAAGGTGAGGGAATTTAGATACTACTACTAAGACTGCACAGCCAGGCAATGGAAAACCGGGGCTTGAACTCAGCAGTTCTGGTCCTGAACCCCCAACGGGCACAGTTAGCTCCTATGGCAGCGAATCTCCGAGTGTGGTCCCCAGACCAGCAGCAGCAGCATTTGGGAACCTGTCAGAGATGCAGATTCTCCGTCCCATCTCTGGATTCTGCATTTGAACCTCCGGAGTGGGGGCCAGGAACCTGTGCTTTTCCCAGCCCCCGGGGTGATTTTAATGCTCTCGTCCTTCTGTGTGTATATATGTGTCCACACACACGCACACATACGAGCACATGCATGTACATGGCTGGTGACAGGTGGGACGAGGGCTCAAATCCAGGTGCTCTGACTCCTAATTCCATCCTCTACCAGCTGTTTGCCATCCCTCCTGAACATTGAATCATTTGGAGAGTTTAAAAGCAACTCATTAGGGGCACCAGGATGGCTCAGTCAGCTCAGCGTCTGCCTTGAGCTTGGGTCATGATCTCAGGGCCCTGAGATCGAGCCCCAAGTGGAGGCCCCTGCTCGGTGGGGAGTCTGCTTCTCCCTCCTTCTGCCTCCTGCTCTTGCTCGCTGTCTCTCAAATAAATAAATAAAATCTTTTGTAAAAAAAGCAAACAACTGCTTAAAAGCAACTCATTAACAACAAAAACAAGGAAAACATGGAGAAACAAAAAAACATTGTGTAGACCCCACCCCAGGACAATTAAGTTGGACTCTGGGGGGAGTGCCAGGCGCTGCCTTTGTTTAAAATTCCCCAGATGCCAAACAGCTGTTTCCACAGGCTAATAGTCTTCGGCAATCAGTTTATATCCAGGAGCCAGGCCCTAAAAAGTGAACAGGAAGGTTTGGGGGTAAGTGGGAGGTGGTAGGGGGCGGCGGATGTGTGGGGTTCCCGTAGGGGTCAGTCTTCACTGTCGGGGCACCACCTGGGCCCTGTGTCTGGGGAGACTCCATCTGTATGCTAATTGTGGGAGCCCTGTGACGAGCACTGAGGGTCATCTCAGGCTGGACAGAGCCCACAGAGTAAGTTCTGGGGACCTCCTCCGGGGAGGCAGGGGAGCATCAGGGGTCAAGTGGAGTCTGAGCATCTTGCCCCGGGGCTTCTTGGGGCAGCGGTGTAAGTAGGCCTGCTTCCCTGCTCTCCCTGCTTCCCCTGCTCTTCTCACTTCTCTCACGCTATTTTTGTGGGCTCATATCTTTTTTTCAGAACCCCTTTTTTTAATCATTTCAGCGGTATTTCAGGAAGAAGGGTTACTCAAGGTGTGTGTCGGGCCTGCCACTTCTCACCAGAAACCCGCGCGGAATACCCTACAGGGTCCTCCTTGATCCCAGATGTGTGTCCAGACGCACCGCGTCTACTCCCTAAAAAAACAGCCACCTCCCATCGTCATACACTCCCTGGGTCCCCTCCTCCCACAGGGCCTTTGCATGTGCTCCTCCCACTGCCAGACCCCTTCTTACGTTCACAGTTCAGTGCAGGCACCGTTCCCTGATGGGAGCCTTCCCTGCAAGCGCCTGGGCCCGCGCTTGCAGCAGCGTGTTGTAGCGCGGTCAACATCTGTCTTCCCGACCCACCGTAAGGTCGGTCACGAGGCCTGAAAGCTTGTCTGACTGTGTGCATTTTTGCATCTACCTCTTCCACGCGGTACATATTTTCTCGATGAACAAGTGAGTGTGTGCACACGTGGGGGCTTGAAGGTGTCCCAATTTTGGCAGGATCATGAGGCTGATATAAATGGGCTTAGCACCTCAGAACTCTTCAGCCAGCACCCAGAGCCACTCCGACATGCAGCCCAAAAATCACAAGCACCCTAAGCCACGCTTTTACTAAGAATATCTCTCAGGCCAGAAACCCACAGGCAATAAACACCGTCCCCTCACACACTAATATTCAGCATCCGGTGTTCCAGGGCCCATGCAAAGCAGAGACTTAGGTCACCTACATCTGGTGCTTTCTTGTCCTTCACACCAATAATCTCGGCTGCGTAACCAGTTAGGATCACAGTAAGAAGGAAACACAACCCATGGGACCCGGGAGAGTTGATATTTGGGGAAGTGTTGGAAGCATTCAGTAAAAGCCATAAAACAAACGGAGCTGCAGACACCACAGATGGCAAAACACTGCTACTCGCAGTGATGGGTCTTGGAGAGGTTGAACACCATCTCTGAGCCGGATTCCCTGGAACCAGCAGCCTATCTAGGAAATGTGGGTGAGATTGATGCAGATGGCCTGTCCCGAAATGCTCGGGGTTCTTCGAGCTGATGTGATGTTAAGCGAGCACACCCCAAGATGACACCTATCCTGCCAGCCGTCCTCCAGATTGCTGCCCACCCACCCCCCCAAGGACCTCGCCCTGAAAAAAGGTTTCTTTTTATTCTACTCAGCAACTAAATGCAGGCTGGACCAGAACCCAGAGGCCTGGCATTTTATACCAGCACGACCACTAGCTGGTGGGATGCGAAAACTCCATTTGTCTGTTCGGGTCTCTTTATGTAGTGATGAAGTGGGACTAGAGGAGCTTTGATTCCTTCTAATTCTGGCATTCCCCGTTTCTTTCATGAGTTCTGAACTTCAGTGTCTTTTTTGCACACAGGACACCGTCATGTCTTGCTTGATTGTGAGTGGTGGGGGGAGAGGCTCCCCGGGAGAGACGAGAGAAGTCTGAGAGCCACACCATCCCCTGAATCACAATGACGTGTGGGTGGAGATGAGAGAGACAAAATCCCACAGATTGTTAAGGGAAGGAAATGGATCTAAAACACGTTCAGACGAAAATCAGTTGACTATGAGGAGTGTGTATTGGCTATCGAAGTGGCATAAGGAATTACCCCGAAGCTTAGTGGTTTGAGACAGCTCACGTCTCCTGTCTTCTGTGCATCAGGAATCTGAGCTCAGCCGCACTACATCCCCTGCCTTCTGCTCAGGGTGTCTAACGGGCAAGAACCCAGGCATCAGCGAGGCGTTAGCAGCTGTCAACAGACTGGGGAAAGGTCAGCTTCCAAGCGCACGTGGTTGTTGGAAGGACCCAGTTCCTTGCTGGCCCTCACTTCCACTGGGCCTCTCCAACACCACAGCATGTGTCACCCACATGAGGAGCCTGGGAAGGAGTAGAGGGTCGGCCAGCAGACAGGAAGCCTCAGCTTTATGTGACCTAATCATGAAGATGACACCCCCCCCCCCTTTGCCACATCCTACAGGTCAGAAGCAAGGCTCCACATGCAGCCCACAGAAGGGTAGAAGATGACCCATTCCTCTCCCCTCTGAGCGTGGAGTCTACTGGGGAGCAGCAGGTCTTGCGTGGCACCAGCAGAGGCATCAAGAGGCCACCGGTGCTGGGTTAGTGTTGGGGGGCTGTCCTAACAAAGCACCACAAGCTTAACAACACAAATAGCATCTCACAGTTCTGAGCCCCAAAGTCCAAGACCCCGGTATTACCAGGCCCGGTTCCTTCTGAGGCTGTGAGGGAGGGATCTGATCCAGACCCCTCTCTGAGCCACTCATAGCCTCAGGGATCCTTGACTTTAGATATATTCGTGTCAGCTACACCTCTCACTCTGTGTCCACATTTCCCCTTCTCATAAGGACACCAGCCACCAGCCACCCTAATGACCTCATGTTAAACTGATCATCTGCAAAGACCTTATTTCCAAGTAAGTTCACAGTCACAGGTGCCAGGCGTTGGACTTCAACATCTATTTTGGGAACATGATTCAACGGATGATGAGTCCTAACACACATAATCTTTTTCTGACATAAACCATACTTGGCCAGGGGTTTGGCTTTTTTAAAACTAGACTATTGTTTTGTTTTGTTTTTCCCAAAACATCGAATAGTTTTTATGAAGTTGGAGTGAAATTCACATAACATCAAATTAACTGTTTCAAGCGGATAATTTGGTGACATTTAGTGTATTCACAATGTTGTGAAACCACCACCTCTATCCAGTTCCAAGACATTTTCTTTGCCTCAAAAGGAAACTCTGTGCCCATCAAACAATTTCTCCCCATTCCCCCAGCCCTCAATCCCTGGCAACCACCAATCCAGGTCTTTGCTCTATGAGGATTTTTTAAGTATACCAAGCTCACTCTGGCCAGTCACTGTACTCTTCACCCGGGTGTACCAGATAGAGCTCACGGCACTCTAGGAGATGAGTGATACTCTTGTGTTCATCAGTGTTCTTCTTTCAAAGAATTGATTCACATGATTGTGGAGCCTTGGTGAGTCTCAAATCTGATGGGACAGTTCCAGCAGGTTAACTCGGGGAAGAGCTGACATTCACGTCACGTCCCAAGGCCATCTGCTGGCCGAACCAGTCTTTATTCTGTGAAGGCCTTCTTCAGCTGATGGGATAAGGCCCACCCACATGATGGTGGGCAATCTGGTTTACCCAAAGCCCAGCAGCTTAAATGAAAATCTCATCCAAAAAACACCCTCACAGAAACATCCAGAATTATGTTCAACTAAATATCTGAGCACGATAGCCCAGCCAGGTTGACACATAAAATTAACCATCATGACTATGAATCATCACTCCCTTTTTCTTTTCTTTTTTAAAGATTTTAAAAAATTTATTCACAAGAGACACAGAGAGAGAGGCAGAGACACAGGCAGAGGGAGAAGCAGGTTACCTGCGAGGAGCCCAATGTGGGACTCGATCCCAGGACCCCTGGATCATGCCCTGAGCTGAAGGCAGACCCTCAACCACAGAGCCACCCAGGCATCCCCCCTTTTTTTCCTAAAGATTTATTTATTTATTTATTTATTTATTTATTTATTCATTTATATTTTTGAGAGAGAGTGTGTGTGTGTGCAAATGGAGGGAGGAGTGGGGGGAGGATGAGGGAGAGAATCTCAAGTACACTCCCTGCTGTGCACAGAACCTGAGGAGGAGCTCCATCTCACGACCCTGAGGTCAAGACCTGAGCAGAAACCAAGAGTCAGATGCTTAACCAACTGAGCCACCCAGGTGCCCCCAATCATCACTTCCTCCTTAAAACCGACTAAGCTGGGTCACAGAGAAGCTTAGTCACCAGCCTCTGGTGCAATGGAATTGCCATTTGAGCCTGGGCAGTCTGGCTCCGAGGTCCACACTCTGCCCCGTGCTCCACCACCTGTCACACACCCGACCTAAGTGCACTGCATAGCTGCCCTTCTGCTGAGACCACAGGTCCCTCCTCACACCGGCACAGGTGCGCTGGCGAAGGATGACGACGTCCCTGGGGGTCTCTCCACCCTCTTGGTCTCGCCCCTTCTCTTCCCCTAGGCTCTGCTGTAGCGGGATGCCTTCAGGCTGTTGGGAGGGAGGGGACTTGCAGGGACGCCTCTGGAAGTAACTAGGCATCCAGTTACTTAACTAGGTGACCCAGCTTCCTTGGTTTTAAGGAGAAAGTGATGATTGGGGGCACCTGGGTGGCTCAGTTGGTTAAGCATTCTGAGTCAGAATATATTCTGGAATATAAGAAATAGTGAAAGGGATTATAAGGGAAGGGAGGGGGACTGAGTGGGAAAAATTAGAGAGGGAGACAAACCATGGGAGACTCCTAACTCTGGGAAACACAAAGGGGAGGTGGGCGGAGGGATGGGCTGACCAGGTGACGGTCACTGAGGAGGGCACATGATGGGATGAGCACTGGGTGTTATACTGTATGTTGGCAAATCGAACTTCAGTAAAAACAAATAAGAAAATAAAAAGAAAAATCTGAGGCTCGTAAGTGCAGAGATGGTCAGGGTGCACTGTAGGCACCGTGCGAAAGTATGGAGCGTGGGAGGCGGAGGGAGACACCAGAAGGCAGGGAAGGAGGGAGCCATACAGCCCCCTCCTCAGGGATACCTGTTAGGGCAGGTGAAACCCAGAAATGTCCCTGAAGGAGATGCCTAATTACTTCCAGAGGCAAAAATTATGAGCCTCAGAATTTTCCATGGCACTTGCTAAAATAAACCTGTGCTAATCCTTCAGCTGCTGGAAATTGCTGCGGAAGGAATGGTTTGCAAGCCTCACTCTTGGGTGTGCAGGGGCCATGCAAGGGGCCTCAGGACCACAGCACCATGGAAGCGGAGGTCCTCACGGTCGTCCTCACTATGCCCTGCAGCTGTCCAGGCCTGGGGGCAGTCTTCTCTGCCAAACTCTGGCTCGGCACCCGTGTGCCCTGTGTCCCCTGCTAGCCCACCCTCTGGAGTCAGCCACGTCTGGAGACCTCGGTCCCTTCTCCCCAGGTCCTGGAATCACCTCTGGTCTGGACGGTTCCCTCTCCACATTTCCCCAGAGGCCCAGGGTATCACTTCATGCAAGGATGCCTCTTCTCAGTTTCCCTGACTGCTGAGGTGTCGGGAAACCAGCGCCGGGATACCCTGCCCCAAACCTGGTCTGAGGCTTGCACGCTGCACAGCTGCCTTCGCCTTGAATGGGCAAGGAGGGGGAGAACAGCCTCAATTTTCATCTCACAAAGTTGTTTTCCCCCATTGCAGAATGCTCTTCTGGAACGTTCCCGGGAATCTCCCCAGGGTGGCCTTCAGAGAGAAGGATTTAAAGGGGACTCACTTTTGTGACCTGCACCCCATTTCCCAAAGCCCCAGTGTGTCCCTCTGGGGTTGACCACGAGGTGCCTGTCGCGGGCCCTCACCACGGGCACCATGCCTTCCCCACAAGCCAGTGGGCCCCATAACCAACAAAGCAGCAGCAAGAAGAAGGAAACGAAGCTAAAAAGCTGAGAGCTGGAGGCCCCTTAGACTCCCTGATCCAGCTTCCTGTTACGGATGCAGTCAAGGGCCTGAGAACGGAAGGATCCATGCAGGCTGGCGGGTCCACGGAGGGCCCGAGCTCCCAGGCCACCACAGAGCCACCTGTACGCCTGCTGGCAGCAAGGGACTCATGCGAGCCAAAGGGACAGCCACTTCCCTGGGTTCCTGATAGAGGAGTCACAAGAAGGAACTTTCCAGACTCAGGTATAAGCATTTCACAACACGGAGTGCTTTTCACAGACACGATTCACAGGGGCACCTGGGGGGCTCAGTGGTTGAGCATCTGCCTTCGGCTCAGGGCGTGACCCCGGGGGCCTGGGATCGAGTCGGCATGGAGCTCCCTGTGGGGGCCTGCTTCTCCCTCTGCCTGTGTGTCTCTCTCTCATAAATAAATAATAAAATATCTTTTTTTTTAAGACACATTTCACAAAATGCCAGTCCTTGGGGAGATAAGAGTGGGTTTTTGGAAAAAGAAAGAAGAAAAGAAGAAGAGGAAGAAGAAGAAGAAGAAGAAGAAGAAGAAGAAGAAGAAGAAGAAGAAGAAGAAGAAGGAGGAGGAGGAGGAGGGGAAGAAGAAGAGCTGGAGGAGGAAAGCAGGATGATCGAACATTTCTGCTCTCTTTGAAAAACCACAAAAACCACAGTAGGAACAAATGTGACGGAAGAAGGCTTCTCGCCAAACATGGGCTGGGGGAATGAGGGGGGGACGAGTCTCCTGCTTTCATAACTGAGCCAGCGATGGACCCTCTGCCGGAAGAGAAGGATGCCTCTCCAGAGAACAGGCTGTTCCCACGGTCACAAAACACACTCATTTTCCAAGAGACAAATGGGGTGACCCGCCAGCCCGCAGTGTGTGTCATAATGCAACTCAGTATTTATGAGACTTTGCAACAAAGGATCGTTAAAACTGGGAACACAGTTAAACAGAATGGCATCCCCAGAGCTGCACACAGCTCCGACAACGGACGCATGGCAAGAAGTGGCATTTGGGGACGAAACACGAAATAGAGACTTTGTCTCTTTTCATGACCCTTTAGATTATATTTGGTCTTGTAGGAGGTTTAAAATGTCCCAGGAGCCACAGATTTACTCCCCAACCCCCCAATGGAGTTGGTTTTGTGCACAGCCAAGATCTTGGCTGCTGTGATGCGAGGAACCCCACACGGTAGTCCTGGTGGCCGAGTAGGGCATTGTGAGGCGGTTTATAAAGCGAGTTCAGATAAACTTGACATAAAACACAAAGATTCGCTCCAGGAACCACATCTTTTGGAAGCGGCGCCGTGACAAAGGGAGACAGAGGGGACCGTTTGCATGGGCACTCCCAAGTATTCCCCCCTTCGATTTTCTTCCTCTGCCTATCAGCGGTATGATTGCTAAAATGCTCAGGGATATAAAGATAATGACACGGCTTAAAAAAAAATGACCAGAGTTGAGAGAATTTCAAGAGTATTTTATCCAGATCGGACTATAAACTCATCTTAAAGAGCGCTTTTCTGAGCCGAAGCTTGATGTTGTAACCTTGGAAACGATAAAACAAAAACAGTTTAGACCGGTTCACCAAATTACATGTTTCTAAGTCTCTGTTGAAGGAAGAATGCTGCCAAACGCTGCCATTCAACGTAGCTGTGGAATTAGCTGCAGACAGTTATGTAGAAAGATGATGGACTAAAGAAAGAAAAGCATGTGATTGTCTCAACTGATACAGGAAAAGTATTTTGTGATACGCAAACATCTATTAATGAAAAAAAAAAAAAAGAAGTCCTTAGCAAACTGGGAGAAGAGGTGAACTTCCATAATGTGATAAAATTTTATACCAGTCGCTTGCAGTCAGTCCTCTGCTCTTGGAGAAATCTTAAACATATTCCTTTTAAGATTACTCACAAGACAAGAATGCCCACTATTCCTGGGGCTGTTGAAGATACTGTCAGAGGTCCTGGCCGCTGGTAAAAGGAAAGAAAATGAATAAATGGCATAAGGATTAAAGAGGAAGAAACTAAAGCGTCACCATTTACAGATTGCATGATTGTTTACCTGGAAAAGCTGATCATCTCCACCAAGCATTGAAGCTAAAAATAATAATTCATTATGTTTTGGGCCTCAAGATCCACCTCCAATATCATTGCTCTACATCAGCAATGACAACAAAATTGACATAAAAGTCATAACCCATCCATAAGAACAACACCTCCTTAAGTACTTAGAAATTTAGAAATTAGGTGGATTTAGAAATGAGCTTAACTAGCAACGTGCAAAGTTTCTGTCATGAAGCTTTGGCCTCATAGCAAACGTCCTAAATGATTTGAGTAAATGGAAATGTTGCATACAGTGGGGAGAGATGATTGACTATTATGAAGATGGCAGTGATCACCTAGTTAGTACATCAATTCAATATAACTTCAATCAAAACTTTAGTCCATTTTTTTTAGAAACTCATAAACTTACTAACAAGTATGTGAAAAAATAAAAGTCCACTGACATATGAGTCAACCTTACAAAAAGGAAATGGAAAAGAAAAAGGAAATGGAAGATTTCCCAGGTCATTGAGACATACTTCAAGGTCATAGGAACATGGCATGGGCCCTAGAAGAGTCAAACGGAGAAGTGAGGCAGAGAGAGCTCAGGAAACATGCAATTTACTGTGCATTAACACACATGTCCAAGAAGAATGGGCAAATCAGTTAGTAGACGTCCTGGGAAAACTGGCTCACTCTAGGAAGAAAAACCAGACTGGATGCCTACACCACACCACATCTGAAAGTGGACTCCATTTAGGTTGAATACCAACTGTGACAGGTAAAATTATAGAATAACTGGAAGAAAATGCTGTAGAATATTTTGGGGACTTGGGTTAGGAAAGTATTTGTGAAACAAAACTCCAAGGGCAAAAATACCTGGCAAAATGAATACGTTTGTGCACACTAAAATTAAGGATTTCTACTCAAGGAAGGAAACAATACATTGGACAGTGTTATTAGACAGATCACAGAATTGCAATGTCTAAAACTGACAAGGGATGGACACGTAGAACATATGAGGAATTCTTACAAATCTACAGGGGAAATGTGGCAATAAACAACAGAATGGCCAAAGGACATGAACAAGCATTTTAGGAGAACATTCAAAGGTTAACAAGCATATATGATGATGATTGCTCACATTCATTAGTTCGAAGCAGAAAGCTGCGTATTACAACTACAAGGGCAGCCCAGGTGGCTCGGTGGTTAGCACCGCCTTCAGCCCAGGCTGTGATGCTGGAGACCTGAGTTCGAGTCCCATGTCAGGCTCCCTGCATGGAGCCTGCTTCTCCCTCTGTGTCTGTTCCTCTCTCTCTCTCTCTCTTTCATGAATAAATTAAAAAAAAAACAACAACTATAAGAATTACTCTACCGCTGTCATTGGGCACAAACTGATAGACATAAATATGGAGTCAGAAGATTCCCTTAAGCACTGCTGCAGGGAGGGTAGACCAGCCATTCCAAACGATGGGGCATTACACAGCCTGGTTAGACAACAGTATACCCTCTGAGGCAGAAATCCTGTGCCTGGTGCATTATCCCAAAGAAATTCATCGCCAGGTGTACGAGGAAGTGTGCACAGAGGTGTTCATCATGGCATTATTTATGGGGGTAGTGAGTTGGAGACACTCAAGTGTCCATTATCAGCAGAGAATAAGGAAAAATGTGATGCATGTGTTCTCCAGCGTATTATGCGTCAAGTAGAAGAATATTTACTATTACAGATGCATCTTAAAAATAGTTCTTAGTGAAGAATAAGAAACACAATGAAATGTCTGTGAACTCCATATCATATTTACCATATCACCTATGATATTTTATATATGTTAAAATTTACATATATTAAAGTTACATACATTACATATTATTTGCATATGTGTTAAATAGATTAAAATACACTCGCAGAGTTCATCTTCCGTCATATTCTGTTGAGATGATTTTAGGTCACACGTCCCACTTAGGAAGACTTAAAAACATTTGGACAAAATATAGAAAATATTTGTGTGAAGGAAGATCCAGAAGAAGAATGAAACCAGAAGAGGTGACCCCTGCCTTTGGGGTACATTTGCTCTTTTCCAAAAGGATAGACCTCCTTTTCAGTAAGGGACCCCCCTTCTTCAGTAAGAGCTTACAGGAACCTCTCCTGTCTTTACTCGGGGGATAAAATTGGTGTTCTGGACCCAGCAACGGGAAGGGCCTTATAAACACACCAAGCTTTCAATTCTCCTGCTCAAGACTGCACCCCAGCAGGAGAACTGAACAGGCAATGGACCAGCCCACAGCAGATTGACAGCCAGCAATGAACCCCCCTGCCCTGCAACCAGTGGAGGTGATGTGTAACTCAGTGGACTTCCAGAAGCAACAAGCAAACCAAAAAACCCCTGTATTGGGAGAGTAAACTCGAGCTCGTTAACAGCACAAGGACTCCGTTTGTCTTTCCCTTAATGCACGGCTGCCTACCATCCTTTCTCTCAGATCTTGCTCATCTGAAAATAGCTTTATTTTGTCTTTGCTTTGCAGGAGTATTTATCATATTTGAAGAGACTACATTTACACACGACCTTTATACTGTGCCCTTTGTGTTTCTTAGAACTTTTCTTCCTGTTTTTGATCATTTATTATCTGTGTGCTAATTCCCTCCTCACAAGTATCTAATCTGCCCTTAAGCCATGCGCTTAGAATTCCAGGTTGCTGAGCTAGGTCTCAGTACTTTCAAGTTTATCCATTTCTTCCTGGATTTTATCATCTCTGTTGAGAAATTAACAGTCTTACTTTTGCTCTATGCCAATTTATTTTCGAATTTTGAAAGAAACTGAAATTTCTAGAGAGAAAGGAACTACCCAAGTCAACAGAGGATACGAAAATATATAGCTCCTTGTTCAAACCACAAAGGAAATTTGTTCTCAGATGGTGTCACCAGAGAATTATCCAAACATTTAAGGAAGAAATAATACTGCTGTTGTACAGAATCTTCCAGAAGATAGGAGAACTCATTTATGGGTCCAGCATACCCCTGATATCAAAGCCTGACAAGGAGGTGATGAAGAATGAATGTTACAGGTCTGTTTCGCTCAAGTGCACAGATAGAAAAACACTTTAAAGATGTTTTCTTTTCAAATCAAATCCAGTGGTTTTTCAAAAGAATAATATGTCATAACCAAGTTAGGTTTATTCCAGGAATGAATTTTAAGATACATCACAACATTTTAGTGCATCAACAGAGTAAAGGAGCATCATCACATGACCATCTCGAAAGAGGCAGCAGGGGCATTTGACAAAATTCAACACTCCTCATGTTAAAGGTTGGCATCAACCTGACAATGAAGGGAACCTTCTTAATTTGATAAAGGTTACCCACAAAAGAAGGAAAGAAAAGAAAAAACCCTTCTCAGCCTCATGGCTAAATGTAAGTTGTTGAAAGCTTCTCTTTTGGACTAGGAACAAGACAAGGATGCCAGCTAGCATCTCTTTTTCTTCTCCTTCTCCTTCTTTATCTTTTTGAGAGGGATAGAAAGAGCATGAGCAAGGGGAGGGGCAGAGGGAAAGGGAGAGAGAGACTCTCTAGCAGCCTCCATGCTGAGCATGGAGCCCAACACAGGCTGTTATCCCAGGACTCTGAGATCATGACCTGAGCCAAAACCAAGAGTCGGATGCTTACCTGTCTGAGCCTCCCAGGTGCCCCACTAGCATCTTGTCTGCTGACATCATGCTGGAGGTCCCAACCAGGGCATTTAACTAAGGGAACAAAAAGACATAGCATTGGAAAGAAAGATAAGAACTTTCATTGCTTGTGACAGCATGATGCTATTTAGAAAAGCTAGGTTAAATGTCACAGTTCATAAACAAATATGCCAAAGTCACTGAGAAAAGGGCCAATGTTTCTCAGTTTTATTTATTCATATCAACAACAATTAGAAAATTAAAATGTTTTAAAAGACTTTATTTATTTATTCATGAGAGACACACAGAGAGAGAGGCAGAGACACAGAGGGAGAAGCAGGCTCCCTGCGGGGAGCCCAATGTAGGACTCGATCCCAGGGCCCCAGGATCATGTCCTGAGCTGAAGGCAGATGCCCAACCACTGAGCCACCCAGCCGTCCCTAGAAAATTAAATTTAAAAACATTTTCAGTAACAACAAAAATAATCAAATACCTGGGAATGGGTCTTATCAAGATGTATAAGGTCTTTAGAAAGCAAGATACTAATATTAATGAGAAAAAAATGTAATAAAACCTGAATAAGTGGAGAGATATACCATGTTCATTTATTAAAAGGCTCAATGTTTTGATGATGTTGGTTTAATTCAAACTGATCTTTAGAGTCAATGCCATTCCTCTTACAGGTCTAATAGTGTGTGTACGTGTGTGTGTCTGTGCATAGGTATAAATTGGCAAGTGCGTTTTTAAATATGTATGTAAATATGAAAGCCCAGAAACAGGCAAGATGATCTTGAAGCTTAAGGACAAATTTAGAGGATAAGTACTCCTAACCAGGATGGGGTCAAAGATACATAGAAAAATGGAATCAAATAGGGAGTCCAAAAACAAACACATAAGGAGATACTCGATTTATGGCAAAGAGCACCACAGAGCAATAAGGAAATGGAAGTTCCTTCACAGAATGTGCTGGGTCAATTAGCTGTTCCTAGGGAGCAGAATGCATCTCATTCCTACACCACGACTTTAGTCTCAAGGACTAAAAATAAGTGATAAAACTTCCAGAAGCAAACATAGAATATCTGCATGATCTTGAGATGACAAAGATGTATTAAACAGAAACCAAGAACTATTCATCATAAAGACAAAGGTTGATAAAGTATACTGCACTTTAAATAGGAGCTTCTGTTCAACAAACAACATCGTTCCGAGGTCTAAAAAGCAAACCTCAGAGTGAAATAAAATATTTGCAAGATATAGAACTGACAAAGAGCTTGCATCCGGAAACTAGAAAGTATTCCTACAAATGAATGCAAAAAAGATGGACGAACCAGAAGAAAGATGGCAAGAATTTTAACACATTCTTAACAAAAGAAATTCTCCAAATGACCAATAAACATAAATAAATTTTTATTCTCATGAGTCATAATGGAATGGCATTAGCCCTAGTGAGCTATCCCTGGACTCCTGCCAGAACAGGTAAAATTTTAAAAGATTGACAAAGCTGGTGACAGCAGGATGTGAAAAGATGGGAACTCTGACCCATTGCTAGCAAGAAATAGAAATTCTACAGCCGCTTTGGAGATCTCTTTGGCTGTATCTAGGAATACTAAATGTATCTAGCACTTCCACCCCTGGATTTATACCCAACAAAATGCATGTCTGTGCAAAGACAGACATGTTCAACAATCTCCATAGCAGTGTTATTTGTAATTGTTACAAACCAGTAACAATACAAATGTCCAATAAATATAGAGTGGATAAATAAATTATGATATAACTGTACAAGGAAATAGTATATGGTGATAAAAGCAAACTAACCTAGGTGCACTGGGATGAACGAGTCTCAGAAATCTATCACCGAGGGGCACCTCAGTCGGTTAAGCATCTGCCTGTGGCTCGGGTCATGATCCCAGGGTCCTGGGATTGAGTCCCACTTCAGGGGTCCCCCTCAGCGTGGAGTCTGCTTCCCCCTCCACCTCTGCCCCACTCATGCTCACTCTCTCTCTCTCTCAAATAAATAAATGAAATCTTTTTTTTTATAAAGGAAATATATTGTTGACTAAAAGAAACCAGACACCCAAGAATGCCTGTTTATGATTTAATTTATATGAAATGCAGAAATAGGCAAACTAATCTTATGGTTTTGGAAATCAGGACAGTAGTTACCTTTGAGAACCAAGAAGTGAATAGCATTTAAGGGGATCTAGGGCCAAGAAATGTTCTTTTTTTTTTTAATTTCCTTTATTTTTTTTAAAGATTTTATTTTATTTATTCATAGAGACAGAGAGAGAGAGAGAGGCAGAGACACAGGCAGAGGGAGAAGCAGGCACCACACAGAGAGCCTGACGTGAGACTCGATTCTGGGTCTCCAGGATCACGCCCTGGGCTGCAGGCGGCGCTAAACCGCTGGGCCACCGGGGCTGCCCTGTTCTTACTAACCTAGTGCTTATCACGTCTGTGTGGACTTCATAAACATTTGTGGACATGAACTCACTTATATGTGGAATCTGAAATAGTCAGACTCATAGAGGCAGAGAATAGAGCGGTGGTTTCCAGGGAGTGGAGTGTGGGAAATGGGGAGATGTTGGTCAAGGGGTACAAAGGTTCAGTTATGCAGGATGGAAAAGTTCTGGAGATCTGTGCAACATGGTGACAATAACATATTATGTCCTTGAAATTTACTAAGACAGGATCCCTGGGTGGCTCAGCGGTTAATTGTCTGCCTTCAACTGAGGGCGTGACTCCGGGGTCCTGGGATCGAGTCCCACATTGGGCCCCTGCATGGAGCCTGCTTCTCCCTCTGCTTGTGTCTCTGCCTCTCTCTGTGTGTCTCTCATGAATAAATAAATAAAATCTTAAAAAATTTTACTAAGACAAAATAGTCCTTAAATGTTCTCACCACACACATACACACACACACAGGTAACTTATGTGAGCTGATAGATACATAAAGTGGCTTGATGGTGGTGATGATTTCACAGGGCATAGATATATCAAAACATCAAGTTATACACCTTAAATATAGACAATTTTATTTGTCACTTATGCTTCAATAAAAAGGGGGAGGATTCATTCAGCTGCACACTTAGGATGTTTACAACAATTGGCTGGAGGAAGATATTTGCAGGCCACGTTCAGACAATGAAGCAGTACCTGGAATATATATTTAAAATAGCTCCAACAAATCAATTTGACAAAAGACCGACAACTCAAGAACCAGAAGGGATAAAGACAGAAACACATATCATGGCAGAGAAAAGGCAATAAAATACACGATTATAAAAACATGAAAAGGTGTCCAACTTGACTTTTTGAAAATGCACCTAAACAAAAATAGACTTTTTTCAGGAATTCATGCTGTTATATGAGTTGAATCGTGTTTCCCCCAGATCCACATGCTGACGCCCTAAGCCCCAGTAGCTCAGAACGTGATCTATGTGGAGATAGGGTCTTTCAGGAGGTAATGAAGCTAAAAATGAGGTCATTAGGCAGGGCCTCAATCCAATCTGACTGGTGTCCTCCTGAGAAGAGGAGATTAGGACACAGACGCGTACAGAAGGAAGACCATCTGAGGGCTGAGTGGGGAGACAGCCATCCCTACACCAGGGAGAGACAGAGAGGCCTCCGGAGACGCCAGCCCTGCCGACCCTGGACCTCAGACTTGCAGCCCCAGAGCTGTGAGGACACGTTTCCGTTGTTAAAGCAGCCCGCTCTGTGGTCCTTTGTTACGACACCCCAAGAGGCCTACTGTACATGGGAACCAGGAAAGAGACATTAAATACATCCAGACGGTTGCCTGGGGGAGGACAGAGAGGGAGGAGTCGAAATGGGATCGCAGGAGCAGCCGAAGAAGCACCTCGCGGGAGCCTGTAGCGAAGTTGTGCCCCGAACTGAGAAGAGCCATTAACTCAACCCTCCTGCCCTGAGAGTAAGAACCAGAAAGAAAGGAAATGATAACCGAGGGCCCGGCCAGTACCGACACAAGCTGGGCCCCCAGCCACCCTCTTCAGCCGTCCACGCGGACCTCTTGACCTGTTGCACATCCCGCGTGGGCAGGTGTCTTCTTCCTCCTTTGGGATCCCAGAAGCCCCGGTCATGTCCTCCCTCAGGAGTACAGGGTCTCCCTGTCCCCAGTTCCCCTCTTCCTAAACACGAATCAAGGTGATTTACAAACCACTCATGATCCGCAACATAAGATTAAATATTTGAAGAAGTTAGAGCATTGGGAAAGCGGGTCCAGGGAGATGATGCAGATGATGGCACACGCCCTAGCGCGTTGGCAGAGGTGGCCGCCGGTTTAGCTCTGAGCTTTCAGCAACGAAAAGAGGAGAAAAATGTCACTGCACGTACAATAAAAATCTAGCAGTCAGCAGGGCAAATCCAGCCTGGTGTTTCGGTCACTAGTTGTAACTCCGTGAGACAGAAATAGGGCTTTTTCTTGCTTTCATCAACATCTCATAAGGTATATTGTCGAGTCTGCCTTTCATCCCTTAATGTTACCTTGAACAGAATCCCAAACTTTCTAGATATTTCTGCTCCTTGAAACTAACGCCACTTCAAGGCGTCAGTATCTAGCGGGACTCGCATCTCCTACCCTCCCCTGAGCAAATGTAAGTACGTGCCTACGGTTCTTACAAGCGTCCCGGACAGAAAGACTGTGTAACAACGTCACAAATTACGAAACATGCAATGCCCTTGACCGTAAATTCTGTGATTGATTCTGAAGGATCTTTCTCGATTTTTGGTGAACTCATAACCACGGCCAACCTATGGCTGCAACGGACGAAGGAACGCAGTTGGGAGACAAATGACATTTTGATATCGTGAAGACAATTAACTCATAAGACAAAAACGAAACAATGAAGTTGTGTGTGGACACTTGTTTATCACTGGTGTGAGCATCATTGTTGCCAAATGGGGTAGTACTTTTAAACACTTGGACAGGGGCACTGGGTGGCTCAGTCAGTTAAGCGTCTGCCTTCAGCTGGGGTCGTGATCCGGGGTCCTGGGGTCGAGCCCCGAGTCAGGCTCCTTGCTCCGCAGGGAGTCTGCTTTTCCCTCTTCCTCTGCCCCTTCTCTCGCTCGTGCTCTCTCTCTCTCTCTTTCTTGCTCACTCTCTCATTCTCAAATAAATAAATAAAATCTTTTTAAAAAATTCATGAACACTTGCAGAAAATGTCCTCACTTTTTTGGCGCTCTTTATAACATAGTGGCTGTACACCTGCCCGCTTTCAGACCTAAGTGGCATTATTAACATTTTCTCCATCAATTTAAGTCTAGACAACTAACACAACAGTAAATGAAGCCCCAGTGTGTAGCACTTGACAACGTCCGTGGTGTGAAGATCCCTCCTCCCATGGTCAACCTGACATCCCTGAACATGCCATCGGGGAGGGGTGGGTGGTAGGGCGCCGTATACAGCTTTCCATCACAGAGATGCGTGGTATCTATTGTTAGGCATTACGAGATAACAGGAAAATGAAATAAGGTAATCAGGGTAATGAGTTTTGAGTATTCATTGCCTTTGTTTTCCAACAAGCTTTGTTTCATGGTGAATGTATACAATTTCCTTTTTAACGGGGGCTGCGGTTAACAACCGGCTCGGGAATTTCAAAATTCCTAAAAATCTCACCGCCGATTCTCACCAGCCGATCCAGCCGAGCAAGACATGCGTTGCTGTGGCAGCTGTGCTCCCAGTCCCTCCCAGGGGGAGTGGTCGTGTCCACAGCCCCGCTGCCCGCAGGCCAGGGGACCGTCCTGGTGCCGTGTGACTGCCCAGGGCCAGAGCTGATCGGGTCAGACTAAGCCCACGTGACCCAAGAGGATCGGTCCCTAGAGAGACAGACTGACAGCCTCTCTGCTCCTCGGGATGAGAACCAGGATCCAGAGAAAGTGGCCGGCGGGGAGCGGAAGGGAAGGACACCCGCAGACCGAGATGAGCGCGGCGACGGCAAAAGGCCAGTATTTGGAACAAAGTGTCAGACACTATGCCAAGGTCCCAAAGCCACCTTCCTGGGCATTCAGAGGTCCCCCCGGTATTCATCTGCTTCTTCATCTCTGAGCTAGAAACAAGCCAAATCTAAGACGGTTGTCGCGTCATTCACTGGAACCTCAGGCTGCCTGAGCACGGCCCGGCCACAGGCGGCTGCCACGGCCCTGCGAGGGGGAGCGGGCTTGGTCCCCACAGCTCGACGATCCGTGGGCCGCCGCGCGGGGCAGAGACAGGGTGTGACAGCGGACTCGGAGCAAACAGACGCGGCCCAGGGGCAAGGGCAGGGCCGGGCCAGCTGCAGGAGCACAGAGCCGTCGCTGAGCCATCAGGAGCAGGCCCCTGACCATCCGTTTCGATGCTGAAGCCCGGGACCACGGTGTCAGGGCGGCGCAGCCACGGTCTCCGGTTCTGCGGCAGAAATGCCACGTGTCACTCGGGCCTCCCGCTTCCCTCCGTTGGGTTAATACTTCAAATAACACCTCGCATATTTACCTCTTTTTTTCTGAGAATATTTAAGTCTCTGAACGAAGTTCAATTGTACAAGACAGTGTTATCTACTGACGTCACCATGATCTTATGTATTTTTTAAATGTCCAGAATGAGATTTTTAAAAATTTTTTTTTAATTGCTTGAAACTGCAGCCAGAACTTCAGGGCTGCCTCCTTACAGAAGCTGTTCCCCGACTTTGCAGAGATGAAGCTTGACGAGATGCTCAAAGACCCGAAAAAGGATCAGTTGGGAAGGCTAAGGGCAGAGCATTCTGGAATGTTCTGGAAGGTGATTTGGGCCAACAAAGATGGTGCACCCACGTGGGCATGGCACCTGGTTGGGGGTGGGCGGGTGGGTGATGCTCAAACACAAAGCAGCCGTGGCAGGGGTGAACACACTGGTGTCAGGGTGCCGACGCCAAGGAGAGGGCAGCTGCCAGTGAGACGGGGTCCTCTCTGGGCTCCAGACAGGTGTGTGCCCAGGAGCCCACGCAGATGCCCACGACGGAGGGGGGAGGCCGGAGTTGACAGAAGCAGCAGGAGTGGCTGAAAAGAAAGCCAAGCGTATTTATTTCTCATGTTTAAAGTAACTACTGCACATCTTACAAAACTTTGACAATACCGAAAAATACAAATAAAGGAAAGAAACATCACCGGAGTCACCACTTGACAATGCTGGCAAGATGTTCTCTCCTGCCTTGTGATCTGCACCGTGGGTGCGTGGGAGATCCTCGGGAGATTCTACAAGCCTGCTCTCGAACACTTAAAACAGCAACATAAGCATTTTCCCAAATGCTTGTCATCCCAAGACTATCGTAGGAGAAAACCGAGATTTGCTTTGGAAGAAAGAGGTTGATGAATTGAAGTAGACACTAAATGCAGAGATAACCCGCGAGCGTCTTCGGCGGAGGCAGGTGCGAGTCTCAAAGGACAAAACCCAACAGTAGCTACAGCGAAGGCCGTTGGACGTTCCCCACAAACGGGAAATTGTGGCTCGTGCTACGGCTGCATAAAACCTTTTAAAATCCTAAATTTTCCAGTCACGCATAGTCAGATCTCTCCGAACCCCTTGAGGAAACAAAGTCAATGGACTCTTTTTTTTTTTTTTTAAGTCAATGGACTCTTATTTTAAAAAATGAATTTGGGGGATCCCTGGGTGGCTCAGCGGTTTCACACCTGCCTTTGGCCCAGGGCGCGATCCTGGAGTCCCGGGATCGGGTCCTACAACGGGGTCCCTGCATGGAGCCTGCTTCTCCCTCTGCCTATGTCTCTGCCTCTCTCTCTCTCTCTCTCTCTCTCTCTCTCTGTGTCTATCATAAATAAATAAAAATAAATCTTTAAAAATAAAAACTAAAAAATGAATTTGGGGCAGCCCTGGTGGCACAGCGGTTTAGGGCCGCCTTCAGCCCAGGGTGGGATCCTGGAGGCCCGGGATCGAGTCCCACGTCGGGTTCCCTGCATGGAGCCTGCTTCTCCCTCTGCCTGTGTCTCTGCCTCTCTCTATCTATGTCTCTCATGCATAAATAAATAAAATATTTTTAAAAATAAAAAATGAATTTGGAGGTTGGGAAAGAAAAGCAGATGATTTTCTTGGGGGAAAGAAAGGAGAGTTTATAAGATCCTGAAATTCAAACTTGGAATCATTAATCTCAAAGGGCAGAGAAGTCAGGGAAGTATGTGTGAGAGAAAAGTGCTTTGAACACGTAGATTATATTTCCATATCAGTCTGCTCGTATCACTCACTTATTTATGCGTCACAAGAACTGTCCCAGGGAGGAGGCTTTGGTGGGAGGTTTGATGTACGGCTAGGTCACATGTGACAGCATCAGCGCAGGTAAAGCCTGTGATTTAATCACGCCAGCAGCTCGGTGCGTAAATTCACTCTGCTGTGACCCACGGAATTTATAACTGGAAGCCAACAAATGCAGTTCTCCACATCCAGGGTAAGCGTTACTGCGAATCTCCAAATGCCACAGGAAGTTCCCTTGTCCCTTTTATTAAGCAGACTCAGGCATTTATTTTTATTTTTATTTTTATTTATTTATTTATTTTTTCAGACATTTATTTTTAAAGAGAGCGAGAACAATTGCATATTTAGTTTGCATCCTGTGGTTTGCATTTACGTTCTCTGGGTTCCCCTTAATTGTCTAGACCAGGCGTTGTTGCAAACCGAAGGCTTCACGTTCCCGAGAGCGTTTTGGCAAACAGATCGTAAGGACCTGTACTACGTTCTGTTGAAACTTGCGGCGGGTTCACACAACTTCTGGACAAGGCTCAATTATGGGATTTGGGGCTAACGAGAATCTCATCCCCATACACAAATCCGATGCCCACATTCAAGGCCGTCGAAGTGGTTGGGCGTCAAGCCCAGCATGCCTTTGAGTCTACAACTTCACCCCTCAGTAGCTTTGCTGATGCAACTTCTCTTTTCCCTCTTCTACTCTTCAAATGTTCTCATATTTTTGCTTTATCTTCTCCCGACCTGGCCTCCCTGTCCCCCCCACCCCCATATCTAGGTCCCCACATTGCAGATGACGGAACAAGAAGGCAGCAGACTGGCTTATGGGGTGACTCTATGGCCTGGAGGGATTCCAGTCAGTTCTCATTCTTCATTGTCTTCACTGTCCGTAAAGTCACTGCAAACACGGGATGGGTGAGTAACCACGTCATCGCCCGTGGTGAAGATCCTGTCGGCCTCTGGACACGTTTTCCAACATTTCCGGCAACCAGTCAATACATAGTCTTGTTTTACGTGCGTTTATGTTTGGTTGTTTTTTATTTTTATTTTTATTTATTTTTTTAAAATATTTTATTTATTTATGAGAGACACACAATGAGAGAGAGACAGAGAGAGGCAGAGACACAGGCAGAGGGAGAAGCAGGCTCCATGCAAGGAGCCTGACATAGGACTCGATCCCGTGTCTCCAGGATCAGGCCCTGGGCTGAAGGCAGCACTAAGCCACTGAGCCACCTGGGCTGCCCTGGTTGTTTTTTTTAATAATTATTTATTTGTTTGAGAGACAGCGAGTGAGCCAGAGCAAGAAAGCATGGTGAGAGGCCAAGGGAGAGGCTGATTCTCTGCTGAGCAGGGAGCCCGACCCAGGACTCGATCCCAGGACTCGATCCCAGGACCCTGGGATCATGCATGACCTAAGCCAAAGGCAGACACTGACCGACTGAGACCCCAGGCTCCCCTGTGTGCGTTTATGTTTAAAGACAACTTATTTAATATGTACGTGGATTCTTTAGCGCTGAACTCCGAGCCAGCAGCGCTGTCACTCATGCCTGAGCCACACTGAGCTGATGCTCCTGTTTCCTCCATGAGGCACATCTTGGCCTCCTTGCACGGAGGAGCACCAGGCCGCACCTCAGCTCTGTGCATAGAGGCTGCTTTAAACAGCAAAACCATGGACAAAAAAAGCATAAAAACGTGAAAAACGTGGCACTGAAGGAACTATGAAGAGGACACTTGTCTACAGCATGACAGCAGGAGCCGGAAGGCCGAATGTCACCTTGTTCCACCTCACCTGGGAACAGATGGGCAGGTGAGTGAGTGACTCAGATTTTTCAAGGCTCTGCTCATGTCTGCCAATGACCCCAAAAGCACCGGGAGCACCAATTTGGGGCTTTCCAATAAATTTTAACAGGGAGGCACATTTGCAAATCGTAGGCTTCAAATAATAAGGATGGTCTGTATTTTGTTTTCTGTATTTTGTCTCGGTTTTTCTTATTTGCAAAATATACTGGGGGAGGAGGTAGCAGGGAAGGTATGGGCTGGTTTTCAAATCATGCCACCCCCACCCCCACCCCAGGAACCCCAGGAATTAGGGGCCGGGCCTCAGAGCTGGGGTGCAGGGAAGGCAGGGCCGCTTCTCCCTTACTTCCGCTGGTCACAGGACTGCTCCTCCCTCACTGCACCGCCCGCCGCCACGGAACACAGACGTGTTGCACACGCGGCCAGCCCCGAGCGGGCCGTCTGACCCCTCTGCCCCCTGGGGACTCATTGGGGACCTGGCCTCCCTCTCCAGCCTCAGCAATAAGCCCCTCCAGTGCGGAAGAGGAACCCCGGGGTGCAAAGCCGCTCCTGTTTCCCCTGGACGGGCCCGCAGCATCCCAGGGCATGAGCCTCCTCCTGCCTGGGGACTGACATGGTCACCGGGGACAACAGAGCCAAGAGGCGGGAGAGGGGGAAGGTGCTTTCCAACCACATTTCACCTCTTTTTGTCTTATTTGGAAGAGCAAAAGGATAAAGGATTTCCTTACCTCTGTCATTAAAATCATATGAATCTGATTTCTCCTTATAAATCGTGATTGATCCGGGGCTCCTGGGTGGCTCAGTGGCTGAGTGTCTGCCTTTGGCTCAGGACGTGATCCCCGGGTCCTGCAGTCTGCTTCTCTCTCTGCCTATGTCTCTGCCTCTGTGTGTGTGTCTTTTATGAATAAATTAATAAAATCCTTAAAAAAAATAATTATCCCCAAACCCATAATGAATTGTATGTCTTTTACAGATTCAGACATTGCAATTCAAGAGAGGGCAAGTGACTTGCCCAGGGTCACCGAGCTCAGAGATGACGGACGGAGCCAGGATTGGAAACCAGGCCCGCCAGACTGCAAAGCTCACAGGCTGCAGCTCCCCCTCCGAGGGGCCCTGATGGGGAATCAGGGAGAGAATCCTGGTTCTCACCCTGGCTCGGCTGCATGGATCGTAGTTCCCAGAAGCCAAAGCTGTATCTTCACGTTCACAAATAGGTCACCTGTGTTCTTGTTGGGTGCAGCAGGCAGGGCCTGGGGGCTTTCGGGAAGCAGGTGGGCTCTGCGGGTAGCCTGAGCAGACGGGAGATAAGGATGGGAAACGGGGGGTTGGAGACAGGTTAGCAGGCAGAGTGTAGACCTGGGTTGTCTACACTGGCATATAGACCACTGGCTCCCTGGGGCTGCTGAGCACATGGCGTGTGTGAGCCCACGTCAGGCTGTGCTGTCTGTGTGGCATACACGTGAGGCCCGGCAAAGAGAATGCCAAGTGTCTCATTGGCACTGATCATATGCTGACATGACAACATGTGGGATACAGTGGGTGAAATAGAATGGATTTTAAGAGTAATTCCACCAGTTTCTCTTACAGTTTTAATGCAGCTACCAAGACATTTTTAAACTGCATGCGTGGGCTCCATCTGAGGCCCACGTTCTGTCTCTACTGGGCAGAGACTGGGCCAGAGAAATGCCCCGAAGCAAGTTATCAAAACCACCACCAGAACCTTCCGAGGCTCAGTAGGTTACATGCCACAGGAAGAGAAAATCTGAGAAGGAGGAACCTTCAGGATGGACTAGATGCTTTTATGAAACCCTAACTATCTAGACGGAGTGTTCGATTTCTTAGGCTCTAAGGCTATGAGTAAGACTCTGTAGCAATAGAATGAAATAGGATGAAATGCATGATTAACTTCGGAAGCTAATTAAAGCCGTGAGGTAATGGGCCTGATGGTGGGGCCTTGCAGCGCCTTGGCTCTCTCTCCTGGTTCCTGCAGGCCCGACCCCCATCCCGCAGGTGCACTCCCGCAGGTGGAGCGGGCGGGGCCTCCACCCCCGAGGTACTGGCAGGGCCGAGAGTGGAGAGAAGCCAGGGTGTCAGCTCTCTGGGCCACGCCGTGCTGGGCTGCGGGTTGGCCTTGCTGTGGCCCTTGCCAAGCCCACGGCTCCTGCCAGATGGCCACTCCACAGCCGCGGCCCGCTCCCAGGACCAGTCCCTCCCCAGCCCCAGGGAGCTCCACGGTGCCCCGTGGCTTTCCCGGAAACCTGCCCTCTCCTGTGGACAACCCGCTCTTGGCTGATCCCTTTTGAGTGCACCTGGCGGTCCCCGCGCCCGCCCCCGCCCTGCCACTGCCACCCCCCAGCGGATGCAGAGCGCAGCATGACAAACAGCACCTGGGGGGGAACCCAGCTGCGCCCCGCACAAGCGAAGGCAAAACTAAGACACCAACAGGCAAGGACCTCAGGGCAACCGGAGAGACTCCCGTGCAGAGTCCACGCGGGGATGGGGCACAGAGGACGTGGAAGGGGCCAGGGGATGAGAGCAGTTTGCAGCCCAGCTGTGTGACCCTTTGCACACTTCCTGACCACCCAGCCCCACCTTCCTCATCTGTGAGGTGAGCAATGTCCCCCCCCACACACACACACACATGGTTGAGAGGATCAGTCGAATGCATGCCGGGCCCAGGAGGAGAGACTGCCAATAGCCAGTTCAGGGCTGGTGGCAGGTAAGAGAACCCCTGGGGGACATCGGCCCTCCTACCAAACTTGAGTCAGGAGAAGCAGGTGGGACCTGGCCCCTCGTCCTCAGCGACCTCCCGGCCTCCGTCTGTCCCCTCCACTCTGGAGCAGGGCGAGCTGTTGGGGACCTTCCCCAGCCCTCCCCAACCTGGGGCCTCAGGGAAAGCATGAGCAAGAGCTGAGGAACGGGAGGCTACAGCCGCTGGGACAGGTGTCCCCTCTGCCACCAGCTGGAGAGCTTCGGGCTAACCGGCGCTGGGAGTCTCCCCCTCTGCCCCACCTGCCTGATCTGCACCTCGGCCCACGGTGTCCTGTGGCTTCCCGTCCCTCACCGGGTACCTGGGGGTTTCATCTGCTCAGCGCCCTGTGCCTTCTGCATCCTGCGCTCCCAGACCTGCTAAGGTCCCCGCACTCCCCACTGGCTCAGCAGCACGTCCCCACCCCCCTCCCTTGACTGGCAGCCGCCCCCCCCCTCAGCCTGAGATCCCTGCAGCCACCCAAGGGGTGGAGGTTAATGTCTCAGCGACCCCAACCCCTTCACTCTGGGTTGAGAGCTGGTTTGGACACAGCCGACCCAGTATCCTTCCTGCCACCGCGGGACCCGCCTGACCAGCCTCTGCCCTGTGCCATCCAGGGAGTTGGGGGCCCCCCAGGAACTGGCTTGAGAGCATCAGAGCCTGAGCCGCCCATCCCCACTTGCTGCTGGGGCTGGGTACCCGGGCCTCGACCTGCTGACCCGCCATCACCCAGGTCCCCGTGAGCCTCACCCCTCCTCGTCTTCCCCAACTGGCCTCCCACTCTTCAGAGCACTGTGCCTGGTGCTCCACACAGACCCACGCCAGCAACTCTCCATCTGCTTCCTCCTCCCCTCCCCACCCTCCCCCTCCCCCCTCCCCTCCCTCCGTCCCTCCCCCTCCTCCTTCCCTCCTTCCCTCCTCCCCCCTTCCTCTTCCTACCCTCCTCCTCCCCTCCTCCTTCCCTCCCTCCTCCTCTCTTCCTCCCCTCCTGCTCCCTTTCTCTGCCCACCTTCCCCTTCCCCTCCTTCCTTCCCTCCCTCCTCTCCTCCTTCCCACCCTCCTCCTCTCCCTCTCCCCTCCAGCTCCCTTTCTCTGCCCACCCTCCTCCTCTCCTCCTCCCCTCCTCCTCCCTTCCTCTTCCCCTCCCTCCTCCCCTCCCTAATGCCGATTATTATCACCCTTCTTTGTCCAAACCCCTCACACTGAGACTAAGCAAGGGGACCCTCACCTTTTGTGGCCATTCTGGTGATTCGCCTAAACAAAGAGCAAAGAGGAAATGCCGCGTTCTCGCCGGGCCAGAGCACTGTCACACAACGAACAGATTTCGCAATTATCGGTGCCCCTTTGCAGCCCTTGTCACATGGTCTCCGTGGCTGTCCTGCTTTCTGCCGAAGCCCCAGCACAAGCCACGGTGACTCAAGCGGCAGACAATCTATTTATATCTGTTAAATGAGTAAATGGACGCTTTAAGATGAATCCGTGTAACCTGCCAGAATTATTAGAAAAGAAATGCCAAGCCCATGCCCACGGGATGACAGATGATCAGCCGCATCCTCTCCTGGGCCAGGAAGCACGGATCTGGCCGTTTGTGCAGCTGAATCCCACTGGCATCAATCAGTGTCATCTGCTCTCATTTCTTATGGGTCTCGTGAGCTCTAAACAGCCTCACTTAATCTCATTTTAAATCAGTGTGCAGTCTTATTAAGAACAGAGACCTAACGTTTATGAAGTGCATAACTCTGCCCCATCCTGCTCTTGGCGTGATGCCTCGGAACAGAATCGGGCCTCCAGTGCTGACATTCCCGTCTGCAAGGCCCACCCTACCCACTCGCCACAGGCTCAGCCCTCTTGCGTGGTGGCGAGGACGGGAGGGCTGTGGGGGCTGCCCGCGTGGCTCCAAACTCCATGCTCTTGGGGGCCCGGGGGCCCTCCGTGCACAAAGGCAAGCAGGACAGGTGATTCGTGCTGGTTCCATCCCGTTGGCAGGAAATCAGCGGCAGGAAGGCACGAGGGCCGGAGCTCAGTCTGGTCCCAACCAGCCCCCTGGTCTCGCCCCGAACTAGCACCTTCTCCCATCTCCACTCGGACTCTCGCTGCCCCGCATGACCAAAACCACAGTCACTTCCCCTTCATCGTCTCTATGTGTCTGAACGCCATGGTGATGGAGACACATGTTTGCTAATCAAGGTAGATTTGTCTTATTCTGTGGAATCAGTACATTTTATTTCAACCAACAGAACTTTTTTTCCCCTTCAAAGATTTTCTTTATTTATTCATGAGAGACACAGAGAGGCAGAGACACAGGCAGAGGGAGAAGCAGCCTCCATGCAGGGAGCCTGATGTGGGACTCGATCCCAGGACCCGGGATCACGCCCTGAGCTGAAGGCAGATGCTCAGCTGCAGAGCCATCCGGGCGTCCTTCAACCAACAGAACTTAATGTTAAAAATATTCCCAACTTTGCACGAACACATTCCACCTTCGGTAACATAACTTGTTTGATACAACACGTTTCTCCCCCGGTTCATGTCATCATGTAGTAAGAGGCTGTAGTTGAAGCCAGGGGTGGGTGGGGTGGGATGGGATGAGGGGCATTTTGACATGCCCGGCCTCCCCCCACCCTTGGGTCGGCCCCTGATCTCTGCAGATCTGCGTGCTACATGGAGCATTGACTAGATACCATTTGCCGGTCTTTTTTTAAGTTTCTTTACTTATAATCTCTACACCCAACATGGGGCTCAAACTCACAATCCCAAGATCAAGAGTCACAACCATTTGCCAGTCATTTCCAATCAACAGGAGTAGAACCCGGAACGATAACTGTTGATAACATTTTTCATATCAGATATTGTATGAGCTTGTTTGAGCTTAAACAACAGACATTACTTCCTCACGGTTCTAGAGGGTGGAAGTCCAAGATCAAGGTACTGGCAGCGTTGCTGTGTCCCGAAGCCTCTCTCCTAGGGTCCGGATGGGCACCTTCTCGCCGTGTCCCCATATGGCCTTTCCTCTATATGTGTGCATCCCAGCATCTCTCTTTGGACGTCCAAATATCCTCTTCTTATAAGGACACCAGTCAAATTGGACTAAGATCCACTCTAATGACCTTGTAATAACTGAATTAGCTCCTGAAAGACCCCATTTCCAAATACTGTCACACCGTGAGATACTGGGGGTTAGGACATCAACATACAAATTTTGAGAGGACATAATTCAGCCCCTAAGAGATATGGGATCATACACTTCCGTGGTTGCATATACTGGTTTACACTTCCAAATTGCACACCCATGAGCAAATTTCTTGACCCTACTGAACCTCAAATTCCACATCTTCCAAATATAAGTGACAATCATTGTCCCTTAAGACATAAGTAAGGATTCGATGAGATAATGTGGGCAAAATGTTCAGCACAGTGAGTGGCACATAGTAGGTGCTCACGTAGCAGAAGTCTCCTTCCCTTCCATCCTTTCCTTCCCTTCTCTGTATCTGCAGGCCAGAGCCTTGCCTGAAATTTCACAAAGAGGAGTAAGTGTTCCTTGTAATGGTGACAACACTTGGCATGGCTCATAGGCCTCCAGATCTCTTGGTCACCAACCATAGTAGGTCCCCACCAGCTTTGTTGAGCTTCTTCTGGTCCAGGCCTGTGGAGGCTCAGAGGGAAGTTGCTAGACTTTATTATGGTTAAGAAACCTGTGTTTACATTCTGGGTCTAAAGAGAAAATACAAGCATTATTTTAATGTCTTGTTATAAAATGCTTGATGCTGAAATGTCTTGCCTACTCAGAAGTCCCTGAAGGGTTACAGACGTTATCTTCCAGTTGATTTTTGCTTTTCTACTTCCAGTTACTATTTTTAAGGTGACTTTTCTATGTTTTCAGTTTTCTTCTTCTCTTGGCTAAATATATTTCCACAATTAACATATTTTCACTTAGCAGATTTATATTTATCATCATTACTTCTGCCCATCTCCTCTTCTGTTTTTATAAACTGAGAAGTGAGAATTCTTTTTCGACTGGTTAAACATTACTTTAATGTTTAACATTGCTTTTCAACCATACATCTTTTTTTTTTTCGTTTTCACCCCATTTTCTCCATCTTTCTGCTTTGTTTTCCATTTACTTTGAAAGGACAGAGGAATGTGAGAAAAATCAAAATATCGTTTTACAAATAACAACTTCTCCTTCACCCTTAACGGGTGAATGGAACTATATACAAAGTCTGTCCACTTCTCGGAGTCTCATTATCCATTTGCTGGAGTCAATCTTATTGTCACCTCATAATAAATCCATTCTGCCTGGACTCAAAAGAGCTTCATTCAATCAACATATTTCTGTTCAATGTCCTACCTGGAAGGGCTGCTTCATTTCTGTTCTTGCCCATGCAAATCCAATTTTGGCGATTGATAAATGGACACACCTGCCAACTGACCACCTGGCCTTTCCTAATGGCATTTGCAAAAGACTCACCTTTAAGATGGTGTAAGAGGGAATGACGACGATGCCTCCAATGGAATTTTGCACTAGAGGACAGTTGAGGCTCTGTCGAGCCTGGGGCTCTAATAGTCTGCAAGATGCCTCATGCTCCAAATAAACTGACATCTTTCTTTGCCATAAAGTCCATCCATGATCCACTCTGCTTTTATGGTCAAATGCTGTCAACTTCCTAAGGAATGTAGCACCTTCCTTTCCCTTCATAAAGAGCATGAAAACAACATTAAGCTGACAATGGAAAAACTCAGCTTGGGAACGAAAATCTCTTCATAGAGCTGGGTAAATCAGCAAGGCGAAACGAGACACCTGAAAATTAGGCCATTGGGAGTTTTGCTCAGGACTTGAATAATTCTGTGTCTGCCACTGAAGTGGCATTTGGGGGATATGGTACCAAGTTCATAAACAGTTCATCGTGTGCTACCAGGCACAATGGGAGTGTGTCTTCACACCATCCAACGTAGCTCTATGCTTGCATGTCAATGACTTGTAATCCAGTTTTGACAGTCAAAATGTATTAAGTGAGTGAATGAATGAGTAGCATGGTACAATAAGAATGATTATATTTCTCTATAGCTGTAAGCCTGGGCCTTCATTTTCAGAATCCTAAGGTCTATATCTTCTTACTCTTGAAAAAAGAAGAAAGTGAGACCCAAAAAGATTATACGACTTGGCTGGTACCCCCCTGGAGCAAGACCCTGTTCCTGACTCCCAGTTTTCTGCCTCAACCACTCCATTGCCTCTCCCATTGCCTTGCAAGATGGAGAAATTGCTAACCAGCATGTGCACACCTGGCTTTCTTACCCAGTGAGTCATCTGGGGCAGAGACTCTTACTCCATCCATAGCAACTCTTTCCTCATTCACACAGTGAGAAAGTAATACCTGCTTTGCCACCCACCTGACTAGAGATGTGGAAGAGGGGGTCCTTGGATGACACTGTGGGTAGGATCGGAAGAAGCAAACCAACATTGAATACAAGTGACCGACATTATTTTCCTAGCATTTTCTTCGTTTGTGTCACTGAACTCTACTTAAGGACATATATCTTCCATAACTTTGGTACGACTGGCTATTTATCAGGAACATTTCCTTCTGGATGTTTCTGAATTCTTTGGTTCATGTTAAAAATCCTGGGTGATGGAAAGAATGTGGGTTGGCCAGGGAGGATTAAACTCTGCAGGTATCGTGCCATAACCTGGCATACCAGAGAAACTACAAAGCAAAAACTGTGGGTGGCCGCAACCCCAACACAACCTCAGCGGCCAGCCACAGAAACAAAGAATCTCGGAGGAAGTTAGATTTTGGTTACAGGCGACCACAAGGAACTCGCTATCACAAGTTACCATATGTTTGTAATGCATCTACTAAGACACAGATTTTTCGGGCCTGTGAGTCATTGTCCAAAATCATTGTTCTCTTCTGAGTGCACATGAAATCAGATGATCTGTTTATGCATTTTTCTTAACATTTTAGAAGAACGGAGCACATGAGAGGCATTTTCTTTCCTTCATTCCCAACCCTTCACATCCCTTTGTCTTAGCTTATAGCTGTGGGCTCATTATTGAGAAAGCCTGAATTTTGCATGAGAATTCTAAGCACTCCCCATGACCAAAGCTAGAATAGTCTGAGCAATCAAACATAGTAGTATTAGGTTATGACCCAATATAAAATAGATATCCCTGAGTCCATACTGAGGTAAATAAACGATTCAATAAATAAAGGAATGGGAGAGAATACACAAATCTCCCATGGAGAATTTCAAATAGTTATGTAAATATCCTGTCAAGGAGGAGGTGGGAGTGTGCACATAAGCCCCCACTCCCTAAGTATGGGCCACGCGTGGTAACTGCCTGACCAAAACTCCTCAAAACTGTTCATGGGTCAGCCAAGAAGACCTTAAGGGGATGTATAAGTAAATGTAATAGGATATCCTATGGATCCTCGAGGAGAGATGGGTGGCAGGTCTCTTGCTCACAGTAAAATGCTGAGACCAAGCTGGTAGCTGCGAGGCAGAGCTAGGTTGAAAAAAAAAATCAGCATTTTGCAAATATCTTGGTAAGGACTGGCTCAGAAAAGAGCCAACTAAGGATAGGCAAAATTTCAATGGGAGGCAAAACATTCTGTGGATATGGACAAACACGTTCTAATGTTTATATAGAAATTCAAAAGACCCAGAATAGAGACTCCTGGGTGACTCAGTGGTTGAGTGTCTGCCTTCAGCTCAGGGCGTGATCCCAGGGTCCTGGGATCGAGTCCTGCAACCTGTTCCCTGCAGGAAGTCTAATTCCTAATTCTCCCTCTGCATGTGTCTCTGCCTCTTTCTCTGTGTCCCTCATGAATAAATAATATCTTAAAAAAAAAAAAGACCCAGAATAACCAACAATACTAAAGAAGAAGAACCAAGTTGGAGGACTGACATTACCTGACCTTAAACTTTACTTAAAGCTACGGTAATCAAGACAGTGTGCCATCGGTGGAAGAAAAGACAGATTACTGGAACAGAATAGAGCACTCAGAAAGAGGCCCACATGCATGTCACCAACTGATCTCTGACAAAGGAGCAAAAGCAGTTCAGTGGAGAAAGGATAGTCTTCTCAACCAATGGTGCTGGAACAAGTGGACATCACAGGCAAAATCATGAATCTAGACACAGACTTTGCACCAGAATGGATCATAGACCTAAATGTAAGTAAAATGCCGAACTATGAAACAAGAGGTAATCTATGAGGTCATAATGTGTATTTATTAAGTCACAAGGATGAATAGTTATTAAATGAATGATGTCATAACTCATGAAACATTAGGAGCATTTCTCTTTCTAGGCATATCTGCATAAAATGAATCGGAACAGTAAGGATGGAAGGTAGGTGGGCAGGATTGGGAGACGGCTTGGAAGGAGGAACGGGCAGGGGAAACAGGAGGCAGCGGGTGGGGGGTGAGCCTGGTATCTGGGAAAACCTGAAGTCACTCCTCTCGCTGCAGTCTTGACAAGCCATGCCCAGGCCAGTCTGTGGCTGTTTGGCCCAAGCCTAATGCACAAAATAAAGCCTAGTGACACGAAGGGGCACATGATCCTAGGTCTTATGATAAATCTAAGAGCCTAGGAGATCCACCCTAGAGAGTGGGTGTGAACCAAGAGCAAAACTTTCCTTCATTTGGGGTTTTCCTGTTTTGGGATTCACAATGACCAAGGACATGGTAAGAAATTATTGCACAACATGGGCCTGCATGAGTTTGCCTTTGTCTGTAGACAGTGTGTGTGGTTTCCTTCAGATTTCCACAGGGGTTCTTGACACTCTCACATTTGCCTCAACTTCCTTCTTGGACTTATAGACAAATGATCCACCCCCACCTCTCCTCATAGACCATTCCATAGTGACGAGAACCCAGGGGAATTGTGTGGTGAGCAAGAGCGTTTAATGAAATCACAGGAAGGGACCAAAATTATTTCTGGGTCTTTTTCTGTATGTAAGAAAGAAACCCGAGACCACTTAAAACCATCTTTGGTAAAGGAAATGTAGTTGTTTGTGTTTCTGCTGTGGAGTGCCCATTCATTTTACAACAGTGGTCCTTCCACCTGCATATCAATGTTATTGCATGCATATTATATCACAGACATCTTTTCTAGAACCAGGCTTTGGTGTTCTGAGCTCACCTTTTCTCGTTTTTAATTCCTGCTAAGAATGAAACCTTTTGAAATGACAGTCCTGATGTTGAAATCAAGTTATTTTTAGGAACTGGGTTACAGATTTTTTTTTTTTTTAATCTAGGATGTTTCATCAAAATTGTAGTGTTTTAATCTCTTTAAAAGATCTTTGGGAAGCTATCCTTTTCTGAAGAATTTACATATTTCAGAAAAGGGATGAACCATCTTCTAGGCAAAAGTATACTTGGGATAAAACCATGGCCCAGAGGGCGCCTGGGGGTGCTCATCGGTTGAGCACCCGACTCTTGATCTCAGCTCAGGTCTTGATCTCAGATTCATGAGTTCAAGCCCCTCATTGGGCCCCATACTGGGCCCCACACTGGGCATAGGGACTACTTTAAACACACACACACACACACACACACACACACACACACAGCACTGAACTGTCCAGACACTGTGAGCCTCTTCCCTTGCTTGACGATTTTAAAGAGTCCAGCCTGCTTTATTATTTCAGCTTTGCTGACAAACAGGGACTGTGCTGCTTCTCCACACACTTGGCCTGTGGAGCAGGCTTTCTTCCTTGGTTGAACACATGCCAAGCTTGACTGATTAACGACATCTTAGCAGGATTTACTCCTGATCATGTTTTGCATTTGCTCCTAGAACACCAGGATGATAACAAGGATATTTGCTCTGAATACTTATTTATATAGCCAGTGATTAACTCTATGTTGTATTTAAAAAGGAATCAGGGATGACCTCGTGTTTTTAAGGTGGAAGGCATCTGATAATCTTTCCCAATATATGCAGGGAAGTCAGGATTTATATGCTCTTGGTCAAAGATGGACTAAACCCCTTTGTTTGTTATCCGTTATTGTGTAACAAATTATCATGCATTTAGTAGCCTAAAACCATATGCATTTGCTATCTCACAGTTTCTGTGGATCTGGAGTCTGGGCATGGCTTAGCTGCATCTAACAGGGTTGCCATGGTGTGAGCCAGGGCAGTGGTCTCATCAGAAAGCTCCAGGAGTGAAGGATCTCCTTCTATTCTCACATGATTGTTGGCAGGAATCAAGCAATTCCTTGCATATTGTTGAACTGAATGACTCATTCAGTGAGCCCCCCAACCTCACCATCAGCACCCTTAATGAGACAGCTCCAGAAGGAGCCATATCCTCCTCACTCTGTGGTAACTAACCTTGGGCATCTCTCTGCCCCAGGTACAATGACTCTCTACCAGGCTCTCTCATCTTCAGGCACATAATCTTCAATGGGCCATAGGGAGAGAAAAGGCCAGTCTGGAGTAACTGGCACTCTAGCTAGGCATTAGGAAAGACCCTGGCCAAAGGTCCAGAAGCACTAGACCTGACCTCAAGATGAAAGATCCCTTTACTAGCCATTCAGGGACAGTAGAGCCCCGGCATGGCATTTGGGGTTTCGCTATAAGGATGACTTTGTGCCCCAGGCTTGTAGAAGCTGGACATATTGGTTAAAAGGGCATTCTTTGGCTTTTGTCTAATAGATAGATCACCAGGCTTAACAGTGGAGCTCATTCTCTAATTTATATAGATCCCTGATCACATGCTAGAAGGGCATGTGGCCAATTTCTTCCACCTGCTTGCCACCAACTCAAAGAAGGACTATTTGGGCGCTAAGGTAGAAATACTTGGGCTGTAGACTCCGGTTCCAACTTCTCTGTCTCAGCCTCTGTCCAGATAGGACATTCAGTCTAAGCATCTGAGACACCTGACTTGATCCTTTTCATAACTCTGCTGTCAAAGGTACTGTTTTCAGCCCAACCCAGAATTGAAATAAACAAGAGTTCCTAAATTCCATGTTTAAGCAACTTACAAAACAAATTCTACTCATCTATTACAAAACAACAGGGGAGAGAAAAACCCTTCTAATGAGGCTCATGAGGCATCGCCCTTCTGTGTTGATTTTACTTATAATGAATATTGTTACCTTACAAAACCCAAGTGGCAATTCTGAATACAGTCATGCAGTCACTCAAGAAACAGTTACCAACACTGTGTTCCAGGTTCTGTTCTAGGTACTGGGGATAAAAAGGCAAGAAAAGAAACAAGAACAAAAAATCCTGGAATCTTGGAATCACAAGAATGGTAGGAGGGAATGAGAAAGCTCAAGTTATTTTCGGGCATGTTGAAAGAAGTGGTTAATACACATTAATATTTCCTTAAAATCATTTTTAGATTGGCAATAGTACATTTTTGATGGTGCAAGTGTCTTTCAAATATGACATATATAGGAAAGGCCTGTTATGCTCATACTCATATTTCCTGTTAAATATTCTAGGCAAAATTACTCTTTCATCCTCTGCTCTGTTGTATTTCCAAATAAAAACAAGTGAGGCTGAAAATATCAGGATAGCATTAAGGAATTGCTAAAAGCCCTTATGCTCTGAGTTGGCACCAGTTAGGGAACTCATTGGCTTACTATGTTGGTAACAATTCAGAGCACCAGCAGCCTTTCGCAAGGGGTGGAGGCTATGGGTTGGCTCACCTGGTGCATGTTTCCGCTTCCTCCTCCCCTACCTGCCTCCATGACAGAGGCCACAAGCAGAGCTGGCTTCGTGAGCCGGGGGCCCCCCACCTGGAGTTTAAGTCTCTGTGGCTGATGTCTTAAAATTCTTTATAGTTATCTCTTTGAACTTGTGTTTTATGAGTGAAGTGCCATGGGACAATGGAATGTGCACTGGGGTCCTAGAGCCTCGGCTCACCTCCCACCCTCTCCTCCATCACCTTCTCCACTGACCCAGCAACTGTAACGGGGGTCCTGGGTGTGGATTTAGTGGGGGCGAAGGGGTCAGCAGGTGCACCTCAGGTGCACTGAGTCTGGGGGCAGGGCTCAGACACTGGGGAGTATCCGTCTGCACTTTGTGAGCATCAGCATCTCTAACGTTACACAGCAAATAAAACCCACCAAGGCAGGTAGAGAGAAAACCCGCAGAAGAAGGAAAAGTTTTGCCTTTGCTTTTCAAACAGAGGTTTTGGATGGTCGTTTGGCATGGGATCCTGAAAATTATGTGGTCAGCCCTGGCCATTAGTGCCTCAAACTCTATTCCCAGCCTCCCGCGTGGCTTGCAGGTGGCCTTGCCCACTGCTGAAATAACCTCCCCGAGACCTAGATTCATTTGGCTTAGTCATCGCTAATTCCCCAATATACCACAAAAAGCAGGTGTTCAGCAAAACCTGATAGAAGTAACTAATTAAAGCGCATTAAGTATTTGCGTACTTGCTAATTACCGCTAATGTATTACTCAGGTCTTGCATCATTTTTTCTGTTTGATCTGTTGAATCATGAGAACGGTATGTGTCCTCCAGTGTAGCTTCTGTGAGATTCTCCTTTGATTCTCAAACGCTTTCTGTATTAACTGTTTGATACCTAATGGTCCCTATGACAATCGCTTTTGGATTGTGCCTTTTGTTAATGTAATCGTTTCTTTCTATGGAAGAATATTATTCAGCCTTTAAAAAGAAGGAAATCTAAAAAGAAGGTCCCTGGGTGGCTCAATTGGTGAAGCATCCAACTCTTGGTTTGGGCTCAGGTCATGATCTCAGGGTAGTCGGATGGACACCTGAGTTCTCTGTGTTCAGCACAGAGTCTGCTTAAGATTCTCTCTCTCTCTCTCTCGCTCACTCAGTCCTTCTCTCCCTCCCTCCACTTGTGCTCTACTTCTCTCTAAAATAAATAAACAAAAAAATATATTTTTAAAAAGCGAATATCCGGGCAGCCCCGGTGGTGCAATGGTTTAGCGCCGCCTGCAGCCCGGGGTGTGATCCTAGAGACCCAGGATCGAGTCCCACATCGGGCTGCCTGCATGGAGCCTGCTTCTCCCTCTGCCTGTGTCTCTGTCCCTCTCTCTCTCTCTGTGTCTCTATGAATAAATAAAAGCTTTAAAAAAAAAGAAGAAGAAGAAATAAAAAAATATAAAAAAGCTGATATCCTTGGTTAACAGTTTCAAAGTGGCAGTTATGTAGGATGAACGGGGCTACAGGTGTAAGGCACAGCATTCAGCTGAAGTTGCTAATACTATATTGAATACCGGAAATTTGCCAAGAGAGTAGATTTTAGATGCTCCCATCATAGTGGAAAATAAGCAATAATTCTACTAGGAGAGCATATGTTAATTAGCTTGATTCTGGTGAGAGTTTCACTATGTATGGGTGTTCCGAATCATGCACACTTCAAATGTATATTATTTTTATCAAAAACATAAAATAAGGAAGCCTTGGCATTTGCATGGACATGGATGAACCTGAAGGACATTATACTAAATGAGGTAAGCCAAACGCTTTTCAAACTGCCTTTCAGGAGGTCAGGACAAATTGATTGATGCTGGCGCTTGAAATAAGTCTATCGTGCGCATTTGGAGATGGGTAAGTTCACCTGATCGGTACCCTCCATTCAGCATGAACTTTCAGGTGCTGACTCTTCCTGGGGTCAATTGTAGGGAGATTGACTCTACCAGGAAAGAAGGTGGCTAGGAAACAGCCCCTGCGGCCTGCACGGTGTCTTTCTGCGTGACTCTGCCCCTGCCTGGCTGTTGGCGCCCCAGCTGGGAGCATCCGAGCATCCGAGCTCCGCCAACGCCGCTCGACTTCCAGCCTTTCAGGGACTCGGAGACCGTAGTTACCTGACATCAAAATAACCCATCTGTTTCAAAAAATAATAAGCAAAACAATTATAAACAAAACAGCTGTGTGAACAACCATGGGTTTTTTTTTCCACCTTCAACTGCTTGTTGTGTCCGCTGACAACCCTAGAAAGCGCCTTTACAAGAAAGGACAGGTTTTTTTGTGCTCAGAATGACGTCCTGGACAAGGGTGATTGACGCCTCCACGGGTCTTGGATGAGCAAGGATATAATTAGGGAGCCAGCTGATGCGGGCTGACGAATCCCCCTCTCGCTGCAGAACAGTGATGCCCGGAATAAATTTCCTTCCTGGTGTGTAAGCCAGCCTCCAAATTAACCATTCCCTTCATTTGCCCTCTTTGTCAGCATCTGCTTTCTCGTTGCATTTTTTGACGTTGAGTTCCCACAGGCTGCCATTGAGGCCTTAATGGGTTATATGACAGGGTTGTCTAGGACCATTATTAATCTGGAATTTATGTCATTAATTGATTTGTTGTTCAACAGAATAAAACCTGCTCGTGGTCCAAACAAGAGAAATAATTCAGGAAGAATATTCGTGCAAGGCAGCAAATCCTGCTTGCACTCCTATCTCTCCAGCTCTTGCTCCCGAGGGGGCACCATTCAACTTTCTGTTCCTTTTTTCCAGTGGGTCTTCCATGTGTCTAAATACTGTGTCTACCATTCAGTTCTGGTTTATCAGCCCATAGACTGCCGTTGGCGGTCTGTTTTGATGTGTTTCATTACATCGACAGCCCGACTTCCCTGTGTCCGATAGCATCATGTCCGCACTTTTAGTCACTTTCATAGACATCGAGCCACCAGGATCCTCTTGCAGTCCTGATCTGCTTCCCAAGGACCCGATTCACACAATCATACCCAGAGTATCAGAGAAACCAGCTGAATGATGGGAGTTAAGGGCAGGTGATTCAATCCCAAGATCTCAGTTCCCTCCCCATTAATTTATGAATTCATCAAAATGCCAATACAAATATCAACAAGTAATTCTGTGAAGCTAGAAAAGTTGACTCTGGCATTGACGTGGAAAATCAAACATGGGAGAACGTGGGAGGGAGACGTGGGAGGGAAGCTAGGGACACGTGGGAGGGAATGTATGATGGGATCCAGCTCTTTCAGATAGGAAAATATCCTGTAAGGCCTCTGGAAGTAAAACAGTGAATTGATAGGCAGGTGGAATAGAATTTAAAAATCCCCAAATAGATCCAAGTACATATGGAGACTTAATATATGATAAGGATAGTATCCCAAATTGCCAGAGCAGAGACAGACGTTTTAATAAATGGCATAAAGCCAACTTTATCATTCGGGAAAAGATAAAATTAGATCCACACCTCCCACCATATGTAACAGTCAAGTCCAAGGGGACCAGGTGACTGAATGAGGAAATGTGAAGGCATGTATATGCTGTATACAAACAGGGGCGAATTCCCTTTAAGCTGAGGGTAGGGAAAGGCTTGTACCTATGATAACAAAGGGAAAAACAGTAAAACTAAGGAGTGCTCAACTTGACTCCATAAATATATACAAAAAGATCCTTTTGTACAGAAAAAAAATCATAAGTAAAGCTAAGAGACAATGATATTTGGGGGATGTATTCATAACATTTATCAGGGATAGAGGATACTATCTCCAATAGAAAGAATTCTTTAAAATGGAGGAAAAAATGATCAAACACCTGATAGAAAAATGGGCAAAATACATGAACAACTCACAAAAAGATATAAAAATGACCAACAAACATGAAAATATTTTCCATCTCACTCCTAGTAAGAGAAATGTAAATTAAAACTACAGAGAGATTCCATTTCTCGCTTATCAGATTGGCAAAAATTCAGAAGTATGACAACACGTTCTATTGGTGAAACTATGAAGAAACAGGCTCTCTCCTGTGTTGCTGGCAAGGACGCGAATTAATACAACCCTTTTGGAGAGGAATTTGGCAACATCTAGTAGAACTACATATGTGTTTATCATGTGATCTAGCAATCCTACATATGAAGACAAGGTGGTTCCCTGCAGCGACAGTTAGAATCGGAGGCAGTCTAGTTGCCCATACCTGAGACGGTGGATGCAAAACCCGTGGCACATCCATATGGTGCCAAGAGTACTATGCAGCTGTCCAAAGGAAGGCGATGGCAAAGATCAAAGGATATGGAAGGATTTCCAGGAGACATTAGAAACAGAAAGGCCAAATGCAAAAGGGGCCTGAGGTATGTTACCTCCTGTGTAGGAAAAAGGGGAGAATAAGAAAATATGTGTGTATATTTCTGCCCATTTGTGTGAAAAGATAAACTGATGGCGTTGGTCACCCTCAAGATTACGGGGTGAAAGGATGAGGAAGGGAAGGTACCTGTGAGTCTAGTGCTGACTTTGGGACCACATTAATTAATGTCTTCTAGACATAAAATCAATCAGAACGAGACCAGAACCAGCAGTAAAGTACGCACAGAACTCAACTTACAAATGAAACTTATTATGTGATCTCAAACAAATAGCATAACCACACTGAAGGATGAGGACGGACAACAGACCCCATAACATTTAGAAACAATATTTTGGCTCTGTGTCCTTAGGCCAGAGACAGAAAGAACAGTAAACAAAAATTGAACTCTAACTCTAAGGTTTAGTTGTCTCAGGGACATAGGTCAGCATTTCTGAAACTGCTCTGAACTGAGGAAATAAGTAACTGTATTTTGGATCATGGGAGCCAGACTTCTCATCCAGGGAGGAAATTAAAAATATGGAAAGAAGGGGCACCTGGATGGTTCAGTCGGTTAAGCATCCAACTTGTGGTTTCAGCTCAGGTCATGAGATCAAGCCCTGCATTGGGCTCCATGCTCAGCGGGGAGTCTGCTTGGGATCCTCTCCTTCTCCCTCTGTGCCTCCCCCTGCTCAAGCTCTCTCTCTAAAATAAATAAAATCTTTTAAAAATATGGAAAGAAGAAAGTTTAGAGTGAACCCAAAGTGATGTACTAGAGATCACAGTATGAACATGTGGCTTTAAAGATAGGAAGGAAGGACAGAAGGGAGGGAGGGAAAGAAATAGATGATAGATAGTAGATAGCTGGGGGTAAGATATGGATATATTTCTTTTGCTCTGTCTTCGTAGAGGCCATAGAATCAATGATATCAAGTGGTAATAAGTACCTATCACATCCATCTTGATTTCTTTTTTTTTTAAGTGTAATGGCTTTTAAAGTCATCATTGTTTATTTTATTTTATTTTTTAGATTTTATTTATTTATTCATGAGAGATACACAAAGAGAGAGAAGCAGAGACACAGGCAGAGGGAGAAGCAGGCTCCATGCAGGGAGCCTGATGTGGGACTCGATCCTGGGTCTCCAGGATCATGCCCTGGGCCAAAGGCAGACGCTAAACCACTGAGCCACCGAGGGATCCCTCCATCTTGATTTCTAAAGAGCATTCCCCAGTAAAGAGAACCAGGATTTCTTAAAAGAAATGGTTGACTTGGGACCTGAAGATGGAAAAAGTCTTGAAGAAGAAACTGAAGTATCTCGTCACATCTGAAGGTAAGTGTTGCTCCAAGAATGATGGGAACGTGTCAAAGGACACAGGACCGCCTTGAAGGTACACCTGCCAGCCAAATCCGGGACAATTTTTTAAAAACATTTTATTTATTTATTCATGAGAGACAGACAGAGAGAGAGAGAGAGAGAGGCAGAGACACAGGCAGAGGGAGAAGCAGGCTCCCTGCAGGGAGCCCGATGTGGGACTCGATCTTGGACTCCAGGGTCGTGCTCTGGGCCGAAGGCAGACTCTCAGCCGCTGGGCCACCCAGGCATCCCAAGGGACAATTTAAGTCTTAAAACAAATAATGATAAAATACTGACTGACACAAACAAAGCGAGAAGAAACAAATCTTACAGTACAATATCAGCTAATAACATGTGAAACAAATCATGAAATCAGAAAAATCTCCATTCGGAGACCATCATAATAAATACTGACTTGGGATGTGGGCAAGGACTTTGGCAACCATGTGTCGTTGTCTTGGCTGGACCAGAGCGCTGCCCAGCCTGTTAAGAGGGAAGATGACTTACCGGAGTGGCCCCAGACCCGGAAGGTTTATCGCTCATGAGAACGCAGATTGCAACGGAGTTCAGGCCTGACATCTGATCGGGGGAGGAGAGATTTATTTGTTCCCTGGACCCCCCGTGTCCCTTCAGCCTCATCACCGTCAGCCACATCAAACAGGATGCCAGCACAGGTCAGAGAGAGGCAGGCATACGCTTGCAGGAGCTGCCAGCCCAGCAGGATGGCTTTGCCACCGCAAGCCTCCGTAGCAAGTTGGCACGGAGGAAGGTGGCGTTCTGCAAGCCACTGCGTTGGTGGGGCTTAGGCGGTCTCCAGACTGTTCCCTTCCTGGGAGACAGCCCCCGGGATCATTAGCACCAGCAGCCTTGCCTCCTCAAAAAGCATGCAATGGCAATTCTCAAATCGCAGGCTCTGAGCCCCTGCGTGCAGAGGGTCTCCCGCGAGTTGCAGCATTTTTATCACATTCGATGTTCCATCGTTCAGAGGAAGCACATCAAGACGGTCCTGGGGTGGGCACCATATGGTTATCCTCCCTGTCACTGAGCAACACTCGGGAGAATAATGACATCCTTCCAGATTCAACTTGATCATTTTAATCATGTAGACCATACGCAACCTGGCGGCTCATCCCAGCTCTGGGTCTCCCGGTTCCTGAAGTCAGCCTGGTAGGGAATTCGATGAATGAGCCACCCTTGAGGAAGCAGCTCGCTCCCTTTGTTACAACTGGGAGGTGGAGGGACATCTGGGTGGCCCAGCGGTTGAGCACCTGCCTTCAGCTCAGGGCATGATCCCCGGGTCCTGGATCGAGTCACGCATCGGGCTCCCGGTGCATGGAGCCTGCTTCTCCCTCTGCCTGTGTCTCTGCCTTTCTCTGTGTCTCTCATGAATAAATAAATAAAATCTTAAAAAAAAAAAAAAAAACCTGGGAGATGGAAATGGTAAGTTCTGCTCCACAACCTTTATGCCTGATCCGCAGAGTTGTCCCTGTGAGGAAGGATGGAGGTTTTGTTTTGGGTTGACTGTCAAACCAAAATTTCTACTTTCTGTCTGTTTGCTGGTTAACATCTGTTTAGCTACAGGGCTGTGAAGATCCTAATCCCATGTTTAGTTTTTGAAATGTTTATGTGCCTGCTTCTCCATCCAGAGTATTCTCAGCATCCTTTTTAGGGGAGTGTTGGGGACCCAGACTTGGCGCGTGCATGTGACAGCAGTGCTTTCTTCCTGGACCGTAGAAAGTCCTCAAAACTTAAATTTTATGCTCTTTCATTTTTTTTTAAGATTTTCTTCTTTTTTAAAAAAGATTTTTTTTGAGAGTGAGGAGCAGAGGGAGATGGAGAAACAGGCTCCCCGATGAACACAGAGCACCAATGCGGGGCTCAATCCCAGGACCCCGGGATCATGACCTGAGCCAAAGGCAGATGCTTAACCGACTGAGCCACCCAGGCACCCCCTGCATTCTTTAATTTAACATTAATGTAGTTCAGAGATAGTATCCAAACTGATTTCTGAAGTCTTTTATCTCAGTACTTCTTTAAACTGCCTGTTGTACAAGTGTTATTTTTTTCAGGAAAGGAAAAAAATGCTATGTTTCTCTTCCTCTCTGTTTAAAATGAATTTATGACTTCTTGGAAGGCCATTACATGGCCATCTTGGAGAAAACACGGAAAATATAAAATATTGTCCACAGCCCCAATGAGAGGAAATACATGTTTTGTATTTGTTAGAACTGTCTGTCCCCAGCCTGCTGTCGGCCTCTTTATCCTGGCACTTTTCTCGCATTCACAATTTCCCGTTTTCAGTGATACCCATGTGTTGATTGCTTTTATCACTTTTAAGTTTAGAATGTTATTTCTTCCCTACAGTCGTCGATTTTAATTTCTAACAGTTTTTTTTTATATCTGATTTTTTAAACTTTTTAATCCATTGAGAAGCTACTTTGGTGGAAGAAGAGATTTTTTTTTTTTTTTAATTCCAAGAAAACACCAAGAGATGTCTCGGTGAATCGCCTGGGTTCCACACGTGTCCCTTCCTGGCCCTTGTGTTGTAACAGCAGTTCCCACCTTGCCTCTGGGTCTGGGGTGATGGCTCCTGCCCACATAAGGACTCCTCTTGGGAAGCCTGAGTGGCTCAGTCAGTTAAGCACCCAACTATTGGTTTTGGCTCAGGTCATGATCTCAGGGTCGTGAGATCGAGCTCCTCATCAGGCTCCACACTCAGTGCAGAGTTTGCTTGAGATTCCTTCTTTCCTTCTGCCCCCTGTCCCTCCCCCAGAGAGAGAAACACACACACTCTCTCTCTCTCTCTCTCTCAAATAAATATCCTAAAAAAACAAAACAAAACAAAAAAACTCTTCTTGCTTGTTGACCTGTGGACACAAGGAGTTCAAAACAGCAGGGACAGCTTGTGGTTCAGTGGTAGCTCTTGCTGTGTCCCTTGACAAGAGTGCATCCCATCTAGAGGCCACAACAGCTTACCCCACAGAGCCCAGAATTGCCGGGACAGGAATCACCAAGTCCCCAGTGGGTCATCGGAAGTTGGGGTAAGGCAGGGCATGCCTACGTTGCCCTAGGTTCCAGGATGCAGTCTTCTTCCTACGGGGGGCACAGTGTGGTTCAGGGTGTTCACTGCAACAACACTGCATGCTGGGGTTCACTCCCACCTTCCTTCTACCCTTCTGGGCAGATGCTATGTTGTGTGAGATTCCAGGCTTGTGGGTCAGGCCTTTCTAAAACAGACAGGTCATGGAGATTCTAGAGGTAGGAGAAGATCCCTGTACTGCTCTGAGGCTCCTCAAAACTGACCACCTTGCATGCCACCGCCTTGCAAACGAACCAGAGCAGTGTTTTTAGGTGTGGAATATGTTGCCTCCAGAACCCAAAGAAGCTTAATAGGTCTTTTTTCTTCTCTCTTTTCTTTCCTTTCCTTTCTTTCTTTTCAGAAAAGGATACAAGATGCAACAATTCATCTTCTATTTTGGAGGGCATTCTGAACGTGTCCTTGACAACTGAGGCCCTAAACCCTGTACTGAAGTAACAGGTCCCTCAACCTCCAGAGTGTTTACCTGCCACCCCGTAGCACATGTGCCTTGCCAAGGCCTCCAGCATAGCAGCCACCTCTCGCTCACCACGGCACGCTGTCATTGATGTAATGGATCAACGTGATGTTCTACAGGACGTCCAGGTGAAGCCAAAGCTCTCTGACGCATTCAGCTCCTGGAAAAACTGTGAATGTGTGTTAGTGTCCATAAAAGGAGAATACGAATGGTTTCCGAGCCTCTTCCCTGACTGAGATAGAATACAGCCACCGAATCAATGACGTATTCACCTTCTGCGGCGTCAACACCACATCCTGGGCTGCAGCTTCAGTGCGACTACTACTTGTCTGAAATTGCAGTCGTCCAGACTTCCTCTCCGGGTCCACCTGGTCTCTGCAGAAGCCAAACTGGCAAATTAACTGTGATTATAGTTGGAACTGGTACCCTGCATTTTAGATCTTGATGATACACTACTGTTCCTTACTTCCCCTCATAAGTGGTAATCTTATTTTTTATTTTATTTTATTTATTTATTTGAGAGCGAGAAAGAGAGAGCATGAGCAGGGGGAGGGGCAGAGTAAGAGAGAAAGAGATAAGCAGGCTCCCTGCTGAGTGCAGAGCCTGACACAGGCCGGATCCCAGGACCCTGAGCTGAAGTCGGACACCAAACTGACTGAGTCACCCAGGTGCCCCTGTAATCTTATTTTTTATTTGTTATCTTTGGTGGGGGAGGGGGCAGTTTCAGGGCTTCCGTGTAACCACCACCACTGTGATAGCTCTCATTTCATGAACCACTGAACCAATATGGAGGTTCTTCCAACTATTTCAAATATATTGATCCTAACTATTTAATGGGGAGCTAAGGAAAAGTCTCCCAGATGGATTCACCAAATCACTTGATGCATTCTAAGGTGGACTTTGACCAGGATACCATTTAGCTGGTCTCCAAACACCCTCATTCCAACAGGGGACCATGGGACATTTTTGGTCTCTGAGTAACAGTGTCAACACAGATTCTTTCAGTACTGGTCCTCAAAACGTCCTGGAATTCTCCTTTCCACAGTGTCTAGGCACTTGAGTACATGACCACAGACCCTTTGGGGAGACACTGGGGGTATTGTCATGGTAGATAGCTAGGACAATGTTGGGGGGGCTTTATTTCTGGGAACCTGGGGAGCTCTTTAAACATATGGGTTTCCAGTCTGAAGCCTGACTTGGGTCTAGGACCTGGGCAACAGTTTGTGACTTTATTTGGAATGACTGTCCTCAGCCTCCTGCTCCTCCATTCTCACTTCCTTTTGAATTTATATATGAAATACCACTGTTGGAGGCTCATCCTTTTTCCTCCCCTCGAATACCATGTTTTCTGAAATTATCATCACAACTCATGCCCCTCACTGCCATTCCAATTTTGCCAGTTGATACTTGTGACCATCTGGCTTCTGATGATCAGGTGCTAGCCCAGGGTATCTATTGCTTTAGGGTCTCCAAAGTCCATAAAACTCGCTGTCAATGAGCCAAACTCTGTGACTGTCTCTCCTACTATCAGCCCCAGCCCATGGCAGCTCCAAGGAGAAATGAACAGCTCACATGGAACAAACAGGACATGCCTGAATCATCATGGCAGATGGTGGAAGAAGGGATTGAAAGGCTCAGGGTCGTGGCATCCTGGAGTGGGGCAAAGTAGGAGAGCCCCCCTTAAACTTGGTGATGTTGGTGCCCCTGTTACCAGGACAGGGGTAACTGTTACTTGGTAAACTGTCCCCAGGCCTTCCCATGGAACATGGAGAACAACACTTTAGAGAGTTTTCTGGCCTCTGCCAACCCAGGAAAGAGCTCTAGAGTAAAGGCTGCCCATTAGAAGAGTCTCATTGAGCAGGAATGACCAAGTCCTAATATTCTGACCATACTCTATCATTAGCAAGGGACTGCCCAAGGAGAGAATGGCCTCTTCTTCATTGCTGAGGCAGGTCCCAAGGGTGCTAACCACTACACTTCTTGTAGCTGAATGGTAGGTTCTTTCTTGAAGGAAAATTAAAACAACACATCAACAACATTGCTACATCTCTAATGTGATGAAAGGGGACTTCAGAATTATCTGTATTCTTTTTTTTTTGTATTTTTCATATATTTTCAAAGAACTGTATCATGTGTATATTCAGAAAAACTGTAAGTGTATTTTGTAAAAATTAATAGATCAGTTTGGTAATTTTCCCACCATACCTTGTGGTCATTGGCGACCTTGGAAAAGGCAGAGTTACAAGAGTGGATGACAGATTAAAGGAATTAAGGGAGTAGTTGGGTACCAATTTCCTGATCAGTAACCTGGTTCTTAAATTATTTCATCATGAAATCTTCATGATGGCCCATCAGACACCCTGCATTGACTCCCAGGATGCCACGACAGACACATGGTAGGTTTGCGGGGGTGGGGGTCATGGCATTTGGGCAACAGAACTGGGGAGACCCGGAAGTCATCTCAGTGAGGACTCACCTACCATGACAAGATACGAAGCTGAAAGGGTGGGCATACCAATGGAGCTGAGTTCATGAGGGGTGACGGTTAGATGAAGGACGATTTCTTCAGGAGACTCCAAAAGATGGAAGCAAAGTGAGCTGCTTCCAAGCCTTCCCACCTGCCCTCACCTCTCTGGTGGGCTCACCTGCATGGCATTGGGCTGGCAAAATGTCCTATATTCTCATCACAGCACATCCTGCTTTTCCTGGGAAGGGGGCACCCCCCATTACTGCCCTGCTTCTGTAAATAGGTAAACGATGGTGAAATGCCAAGTTATTTGTTTGAGAACAAATGTTAAATAAGCTCCTGTGTTTCTTTTATGGCAAAATAGAATAAATACTAGTTCGTCTTGGGTACATGAATGAAAAATGAAAGCTATGTTTCCCTTGTGCCTTTGTGACCTGGAATCTTAATGCCAAATTCAATGCCCCATTGTAGAAAATAATTCATTTAAGATCCTTTCCCTCCTATTAGATAGATTTTTAAATTCATTCCTCGGTATTTTGTTTTGCTCTATGAGTTTTAACTCTTAAGATGCCTTAAATCTAATGGAAATAGGAGAAAATTGTAATTCTCAAGTAAAAAAAATTCTGCCTTGTGAGCCCAATATGAAGAGTAATGAGTTAATATTTACACAGACCTTAAGAACATTGGTGTGTAGTAGTTTTTTTAATACAAGTCACAATCAAAAGCATTAAAATAACTTCTTATGTTCTAGAAGCTGGAGAGCTCTTATTTTCTCATTAATTCTCAGTTAAGGAAAGCATGTCTTACAGCTGTCACATTTCCTTAAAGCAAATTAAGTGTCCTTAAGAACCTAAGGTGGATTCTTTACAAAGCACAATAATAGGGGAAGAGAGTACTGGGACTTTGGAGATTTCATTCCTCATCCAGACTTTGCTATCACCTATCCACAGGATCATCACCAAACTCTCCACTCCCTAGGCCTCCATCTCTTCATCTGTAAGGAGTGGGTTGGATGGTGGATCTTAACCAGTTTGGGGTCACCAGTCTTGAGACAACCTGATGAGAGCTGTGATCTTCTCCCAAGAAAAATGTAATACACAATATTCATGTACACTTCAGGGGGATTGTGGAACAAGGGAAACCCACTCCAGAGTCCTCGCTGAAGAATGTTGGGTGACCTTAGTTCTCTCCAAGCTTACACGTTTTATATTTCCAAGATAAAGGTGCCCTTTGGAGGAAGGAAAAGATGGAGATGTGCAAAGTTGCCAGCTTTCCCTGAAGAGCAGCCTGCCCCTGTCTCATCCAAATAAATTTGTGGGAAATAAAGGCTCTGATGCCAGTAGGGAAAAGGCCACTGGGTACGGCCAGATGCTGGACATACTTTACATTTTTTTCTGAGACCACAAATATGTCTATGCTTTGAAACTGTTTTTCCTTTTTCCTGGTGTAAGCTTGAATTTGCCCCTATAACTCATGCCCAATTAATATTCTTATCACTTCGATCTTCATAGCTAAGGCTTTCAGGTGATCATCAACTCTGGTTCTATTAATGAGTCATTAACTAACTCCATGAATCCAAAAGGCGTTCATTGAAGAAATTTTAGCTCATGGTTTTACATCCATTCTTTACGTATAGCAAAGTGATCCCTGGTATGTAGATCACACAAGGGCACGTTGATTCACAAAGGAAACGTGTCTCATCAGACACTTCTACCAAAACAGAAACACTGGAGTCTAAGGGCTGCACGCTGGGCTGAAGCTCCTCTCACTGGCAAGACTCTCAAGATAGGATTTTCTAACCGCCTTTCTAGGCAAGATGGCAGACCCATTCCTTTTTGTATCCTCATGGGAAATTTCATCTCCAATTTTCCTGTCTTGCCCGCAATGATTCAGAGGCCTGACCCTCTGCTATGACCCCTGACTGAGCAGCATTCCCCTCAGTTGGGCTAGGGTCATGCCCTGCGTGGATCTGCCTCTGAATCTCCTGAGATTTCAGCAGTGAGAACTCTTTGGGTTACAAATAACCCAAAGAAACCCAACTCAAAATAGTGTGAGCAAAAAGAGGCCATGTGTTTAAAATTTGGGGGGGGGGGTGTCTCAAGAACTTAATAGTAAGAATCCGTCAAGACTTCAGAAGCAAATGAATCTGGGGTGAGGACTGCAGCCTTAGGGGTCTCTCATCCCCCATCTCCCTGCTCAGCTTCCTTTGCTTCTTTAGCCCATGTGGCAGAAACCACCGCTGCAGGTCTAAATGTTGGGCCCTGAAGGAGGCTGACTTCTTTTTCTCAAATCAAAGCCCAAAACCCCACAAAGCACTCTTGCCTGTGTTGAGTCAGGTACACACCTGAGACCCCGTATGCTATAGCCAGCGGTGACACTGTCAAGGCAGCGTCCGTGGGGGCCAAGAAATGGACTGGAAGACAGATGAGCAAAGTTCTCCCAAAACGGTGGAGATCGTGCTAGGTGGACAGAACTCCTGTCTCCTTTCCCTGTCTGCCTCCTCCGGTCCTATAACCACCAAACTAAGTTCCTCCAGCCCTTTAACTGTAAGTGGTTATATTTATATAACTACATTCAAAGAGGCCCTGCTTCCCCAAAGTTTCTCTTACTAAGACATCCCTGTATAAACTATGAAATAGGCACTACCTGGAGAATTGAGGCTTGGATACCTCTTGAAAATAATACCTTCATTGTGAATGACAACTAGAGGGCCCCAAGGAGCAGGCGGTGCCACCTGGGCCCATTCCTCTTCCCCCGACTCTGCTGGCACCTGGAAACAAAGTCTGGCAGAGGCCATGAATGATGAAGGAATTCACAAAGTCAGTGAAAGGAACCACTTCAAAGGATACACTCAGAAATTGGCACCATAGGGCACTCTTGGCACTGTCCCACACTGAGCAGACCACGCAGTTCATAATGTCCCGGTTGCCGCCCCAATGCCCATAACCGATGTCCATTCTGCCCCTCTGATCACCATCTCTGGTTGGCAGCCAAGTGGTACGTTCCCAACGTGGAAAAACGTGTTCAATGCTACTCTGAACTCAGTTCTAGAAAGTGAAATCGCTTCAAGCCTAATACAATTTACAATTTATCTTTGGGGCACCCTTGGGAGCTCTGATCGAGCCCTTCTCCTATCTTGCTGGAAAAGATCTCTTTTTAAAAGATTTTATTTATTTATTCATGAGAGACACAGAGAGAGGCAGAGACACAGGCAGAGAGAGAAGCAGGTGTCCTGCAGGGAGCCCGATGTGGGACTTGATCCCAGGACCCCGGGATCACGACCTGAGCCAAAGGCAAATGCTCAACTGCTGAGCCACCCAGGCGTCCCTAGAAAAGACCTTCTAGGGTAGGACTTCTTAATCTGAATCTTTGGCCCCCAGGAGACTTCAGGATGGTGATCCACGGAACCAAGACCCTGCTAATGTTATGTATGGATGCTTCGGTGGATTTCTCTAGGAAGTTCTTAGCTCTCATCAGAATCTCAAAGTGACCTGTAAGCGGAGAGGGATTGCAAATGGCTATTTTCTGGAAAGAGCTAAAACTGACCCTACTTGGATTTCACCCCATCCACTGATACTTTGTTCTGCAAGCCAGGGCCAGAGCCAGGGGACCCACTGCTGTGGAGGGAGCTCACCCTACATCCTCTCCTGAAGAGTTGTGAGGGGTGGACCAGAAGCGCAAGAAGCTTTGGAACCTTTTCTGTACGTGTCCTGCCTCCCCTGGTGTTCTCACGAGCTCCCACAGACTCAGCCACTACCAGCAGCTGGAGGGGCCCGAAGCCTGGATCCCCACCCTCCACACCGCCTGACCCGCACTTGAACGTGGGCGTCAGTAGCGACCCCAAAGTCCGTGGGAGTTAGATAGCGAGGACACGCTGCCAGCTTGAGAGATGAGCCCGCCCCGAGGGGAGCCTGGCTGTATCACCTGCTCACCAAGGAGCGGGGGCAGCCCCGGGCCTCTCCGAGACACCCCCTGTGCAGTCGTGGGGACCATGAGGCTTCCCTGCTGGCTTGTGTGAGCACGGAAGACCCAGGCCACCACCACTCTGCTCAAGATTAAAATCAGTGTCTTGGACAGTCCGGGTGGCCCAGTGGTTTAGTGCTGCCTTCAGCCCAGGGCGTGATCCTGGAGCCCTGGGATCGAGTCCCACGTGGGGCTCCCTGCATGGAGCCTGCTTCTCCCTTTGCCTGTGTCTGTGTGTGTGTGTGTGTGTGTGTCTCATGAATAAATAAATAAAACCTTTAAAAAAAAATCGGTGTCTTGCCCTTCAAATGAGACTCCACCTGCTGCCCTGTTCTGTAAAAATCCTGGTCTCTTCAAGTAATTCATTCTCCAACCACCCCTGATGCCTGCTGAGTGCCAGGCCCCGTGCTGGGCGCCCTGGACGTGGCGGTGGAAGCACGGCCGTGGCCGCCCTGGGAGAGAAAGGGCCCTGGGACCAGGGGAAAGATGCAACTGGAGGCCAGGCCGGACCTCATGCAAGTGGGTCGGGCTGCAGCGGGAAAGCCCTCCGGGGGGGCAGTGGCAGGGGTCCCTTGAGTTTCCAGCTCCCTCCAGCCACCTTGTGCGAGAGGCCGCAACAGGGGAGCGAGGCGGCAGGGACCAGTCGCACGCCGGTGCAGAGGGTCCAGGGACGGGGGGGGTCAGCGGGTCACGTCCAGGGGTGAGGCTGGGCCAAAAGCCTGGCCTCTGTTCCTTCTCTTCCCCACATCCCATCAGTTTCACTTTAAAATATATCTCCCCATGACACCTCTCCCTGTTCCACACCTGCTGGGGGGCGGGGCGGAGAGCACTTGGGAGCAGAGTTGGTTTCAGAGGCTCGGTCCCACCACACCAGGCTGTCCTGTGTGCAAGGCCACCAGCAGCGCCCTGCACGCCGCTGCCAAGCACCCTTCCCCCAAGATGACCGGCCCACCCACGGGCACCTGTTTCTCGAACCTGCGGTGCCTCTGTTTCTCTCGTCTCCCGTCTCCATACCCCACCCCCTACCCCGTCCTCCCTCCCTCTCAATAGTCTCCTGAAAGCAATACGCGTATATCTGAGGGCAAGCTACAGAGGCCTTTTAAGAGAAGATTTTAGTTATTTTGAATCATCTACGGCAGATTTCATTTGTTAGCGATCACTGACAAGGCGGACCGCATATGCAAGAGGGAGAGTGTTTTTAAAGATGCTTTATGCATTGAAAACCAACTTAAAAAGAGATCAATTTAAGGGAGATCCCAAGCTGTATTTGCATACGATGTCCTTTATCTGTGGGTCATTTGCCATCAACAGCACACCTGTCATCTCTGGGGATTTTGTAGGATAAGTGAAGAGGATTTCTTTCTTTCTCTTTATTGTCCTGTTTTATTTTGGTTCCAGTCTGAAGCACTGAGATATTATATCACACATAAAAAATGAACAGGACTACTTGCTCGTTCCTGGCGTGGAAACCTGCTAATAAAACCATAATCCCTCAGTTCTCCAGTAGTAAACGACGGGGTCGGGGGGGCTCAGCTTTATTGGCCGAGGTCTGTCCTCAGCCCGAAACGAGGAACTACTGAGCTTTGGGAGATTTCTGTGTGATGCTAAGCTCTTTCCACACGCAACAGAAACACACAATACTCTCACCTGTCAGTTCAACGTGAGGGAGAAATGCCACCTCGTAGTGCAAATACATTAGTTACGGCAAACAAAAGGCTTTTTAATTATAACATTTTTCTGGTTAATCTCCAAAAATAATTTTTCAAATTACCCTAGATTTAGGTTCTTAAAAAATACCTCCTAATCCAGGTTCCTCCCTCCACCTACATTTTCCTAGAGTTCCAGCAAAACATCAATTTTGACAGTCAACTGATTTAAATATAATTAGTCAACTAACTAAAAGCCTATCGTTGAATTTAGGCTGAAGAGGAAGTTTTCTAGAATTTGAATGTCCTGTTTTTCTGGGTACAAAAGCTCACCCTCACTTGCAAATGGACATTTGTCCTTAGCTCTCTTAGCTGTCCCCCCCAAACACTGGGCTCTGAGCAATGCTCACAAACTAACTTGGCTTCTGTTAAAGAAGCAAAAGGTGATCCATGGAGGGTACGTGTATGATCACGAAATTTAGGTGAAGTAGTAAAGTGAGGCTCGGTCACCTACCTCTGCGGGACTGTGTCACCTGAAGGGGTAAGCGCAGAACGATCCACATGACAAACTTCCCCTTTGGCCTCACGAGGGGCGTCCCTGTGGCTGCGACTCCTGCATTGTGGTCTTTGTGGGTCTGTGACAGGTGTCCTTCCAGCTTTCATGGGCTCCCCTCTCTTGGTTTTCAGAGCTGGCAAGGGTCTGCGCAGGGCCCTGTGAGGTTCTGGTGCTCTGAGCAGAGGATGTGCGTCGGTCACTGTTTCCTTCTGGCTCCTGCAGGGCTGGTCCTGTTCGTGCTGTTGGAGCTGCCAGCAGGATTTGCAGAGACTGGCTTTGAACTCCAGGCGTCCTGGAGAGGGGTGGTCCTCTGCGGCCCCAGTGGGCCAGAGCCAGCTGGTAACAGCTCACAAGAGCTAATTAGCAGACTTTTGGGAATTTTGCAAGCCAGTCGTTCAAGCAGCAGAGGCTTGACACCAGCCACGGTAGGACTATTTACATCACAGAAATGGGCAAACGTTAAAAATCCAGGCTTTGGCTCTTTCCCCACTTAGAGCCAGTTGTCAAATATTCATGAGTACCACGGGGCCAGGTCATCCCTTGGCTACCAGGAGACCAGACGCATAGCTCCTAATTGTGTTCTCAGGCTGCTGGAAAGCCCGGGAAGATGGTGCTGCCACGGACCAGAGTTCCCAGAAGGAAGTGTGGTGGAAGCCAGAGGGTATAGGAACGTTCTTCTTCCATTTAGCCTTGAAAGTGTGAGTCACTCCTGTTGCCTTTCACTGAGCCAGATTGCATAATGGATGTCTGGGGCAGCGGGAGAGACGGCCTCATACTTTTCTTCCATTGTCAATATTGCTTCTCTGGGAATCTACAGGATGCCTTGAAAGAAGAGGTGAGGTTGAAGGCGGTGGCTACTAAGACCATTTCCTGGGAGAGAAGCGATCGTCTGCGTGAACGCTGAACAGGGTGGCTGCAAGGACGTGGGCCAGGACGGGTGAGAGCGCATTACGGCTCAGCGTACGGTGGGTACATGTGGCCTCGGTGGCCGCGATGTCTGTGCCTCCCCCCAGCCCTCCAGCCTCTCCCTGGCCTCCCACCCAGCAGCTGCACCTCTTCTCCTGGGGACTTTGCAGTGAGAAGTCAAGCCCCCAGGGGGCAACTCTCTCGAAAGATTGACGATTGGCGCATCAATAACCCAGTGCCCAGGGTAGGATGGACTGAGTCATGTCCATGGGTGGCCCAAGGTTCCCCAGTATTTTACGGGCCAGGGTCCCCTATGGTAACTGGCTGCACGATGCACTCGTCACTGAGTCTCCTCCTCTCCCTGGCTCATTATTCCATTTTCCACCAGTCCTCGCTAGGATTAGCTCCCAAGTAAACGCCTGGGGCTGGACTCTCTCCACCTGGAGCCTGCAGCCAGGGAAGACGGAGGACCACAGCCCTCACTTTCACCCAGTGACCGTTCACCTGCGCACCTGCTCCCATAAAGGAACTCGGCACCTGCAGATTCCAGCCGGGACACTCTTCCTGCACCTGCACCTGGAGCAGGATCGTGTGACCTCATGTTGCTGGTAATTAAACCCAGTGGAGGCCCCATCCCATGTTGGAGAGCCCTTAACCAATTATTGTTAGGGATCTGAGGACTGAGCAGAGAATGTCTGGTGGCCTGTTTTTAAAGTTTTATTATGGAGATTTTTGAGCATATATAAAGCACAAGGCAGAGAGACGCCACTGTATCTCTGTATTGTAAGGAGACGGAGGTCACCTTCTGGGTAATGGGCCCACACGAGTCTAGTGCAGCTGGGACCCAGGGCAGAGATGAAAGACGGTCTGGTGCATCAAACAGCATTACTACCATGCTGTATGTTAACAAAACACAGTGATCATGTCAGATTCCTGGCAGGACACAGAAGCCAACTGAAATGGTCAGGAGCGATTAGAGGAGCCAATTTCCAGAGCTGTGGGCAGGTAAGCTGTGGGCAGGAGGATGCTGAGGCACCCAGAGCCACGCGGTGGGAGGTGTCACACCCGGTCAAAGGGACAGGAGAAGAAATGACCTGAATTTGGAAATGGCCCAAGAAGACCCCAGCAAGGGTGGGAAACCGTGGGGATGGGGCTGCCGAAAAGCAACTGGAATCATGTAGGAATACAGCCACCTGCAGAGGAAAACAGCCCAGAGCAGGGAGGCAGTGGCAAAGAAACATCCAGATCCCTCTCTCTGCTCCAACTTTAGTTAATGCCCCCAGAAAGCCAAAGCCAGCGGGGATGCCGCAGCAGGAGCAGCCCCCTGGATTGCAGAGCAGAGAAAGGTGTGGGGTGGATGGAGGGGGCGTGGGGAATTGCCACAGAGTCACACAGTGATCACTGATATTTAACTAAGTGCCATTCCTGCGGGACAGGTTTTCTCGACGGTGGCACTATTAACATTTGGGGCCAGATCACCCTTTGCCGTGGGGCTGTCCTCAGCATTCTGCTCAATGTTAGCAATATGCCCGGAATCTAGCCGCTGGATGCCAGCAGCAGCTGCCCGGTCATGGCACCAAAAAACGGTCTGCAGACATTACCCATTGTCCCTGGGCGGGGAAAGTCACACCCCGCAGAGACCGCTGCTGCGGGGAAGCGTATGTCACCACAAGGAGACATGAAGTCAACGCTTCAGACATCACAATGTCAACAATGGAAAGAAAAAGATACCGTTAAGCCCCACACCACACCTCCCTCAGCTAATGCATCCAGAGAGAGAGCAGGGTGGGAAGTAAGCTAAAGGCGCCTTTGCTTGCTGGAAGATGGCTAGAGAGCAAATGTGAAGGCCTCCACCCAGGAAGGCCGGGGAGAGCGATCGTGCAGAGCCAGGCCGCGGGCACCCTAGTGGTTGGCGAGCAGATGGCCCAGCACAGCCCTGCAGCAGGAGTGGGCACAACTCAAGCCTGGAAGCAGAGAGCAAGCTTCGGAAAACCTGTGCAGGAGTCGAGTGGAAACTGAGGTCCATGCATAAGTCAGGGCTCTTAATGTGGGGGCGACGGGAAAATGTGCCAGCCGGCCCTAGGGAAGGACCAGGAACTGGATGGCTCATGAGACCCTGGGTGGGGAGACATGCATCCCTTCACCTCCCACTGGTTTGATGTTTGGTTTCATAGTTATAGGAATTTCCAAGCTGCGAAGCTAGTGGAAAACAAAATAGAACGACAACAACAAAAAATGTAGAGGGCTAATAACACAGTTGAGGCACCGGTGAGTTAAATGGAAAATCCCGGGGATTTAAAGGTGGAGGAGGAGGGAGACTGAAAATGAGCTTGAAATCCCAAAACTAACAAAGCAATGGACCACGAGGGAAACCCAGCAGATGAGTGTCAAACAGCCCGCACCGGTCTGCAGATGCTAAAACAGCAAGACGGATGGAAATTGCAAGAGCAGATCCCAATACAGAAGGTCAGCTTTGAGAGAAAGGAATTGGCTAGTGTTTCAATGTTGTTACCGAAAATCAGGTCCACAGAAGGCTTAAAAAGAGATTCGATCCAGCAGAGGAGTTTTGCTTAGAGCCAAATATAACAAGTCAAAGTTAAGAGCCGTCTGACCCTCTCACCGAAACGATCTTACAGTATCCAGAGGATTCCTTCCTGAGGGGCCAAGGACAGCTACACAGGAATAAATTCTGATTCCACATTTGAGGACCTGCCCATGGCACGCTACCCACCTGCGCAGTAGAAGGCCCTCTCTGTAGGAATATGGATCGGCTAATTCATGCAGCCGGGGCAACTGTGTTGTATAAAGTTGTATGTGCTCTGATTTCTTTTTTTTTAAGATTTTTATTTATTTATTCATAGACACACAGAGAGAGAGAGGCAGAGACACAGGCAGAGGGAGAAGCAGGCTCCATGCAGAGAGCCCGACGTGGGACTCGATCCAGGGTCTCCATGATCACGCCCTGGGCTGTAGGCGGCGCTAAACCGCTGAGCCACCGGGGCTGCCCTGTGCTGTGATTTCTCATCAAGCTTCCTCTACAGACTTATTTCCTTGCCTTCCTGTCCCACGTCCTTCTGGAGTCAGCCACACCTTTGTGGGGCCAGACAGGTGGTGAGGGTTTGGTGGCCTTTAAATCAATATCACTTGATGGTTTCCAAGAAACTCACCCACCAACGTGGATTCACTCCACAAGTATTTATTGAGCATCCAACGTACACCATCTATTCTTTTTTTTTTTTAAGATTTTATTCATTTATTCATGAGAGACACACAGAGAGAGGCAGAGACACAGGCAGAGAGAGAAGCAGGCTCCCTATTGGGGGCCCGATGCGGAACTTGATCCTGGGACCCCGGGGTCACGCCCTGAGCTGAAGGCAGACACCCAACCACTGAGCCACACAGGTGCCCCCTATATTATCAATTCTTCCAAGTACTTAGGATAAATCCATGGAGAAAAAACCCTGGTCCTAAGGAACTTGCATTTATGATAAGGAGGAGGAGGAGAAGTAAATGATATCGTATATTCAGAGTGGTAAGGATTGTGAAGAAAAGACGCGGACATCCCTCACCCTGCCCTACCTGCTGGCAAAGGCAACCATGACTTACCTTTTCCCATTACAGATTTCCCTAAAACGAGCATACATTTTCTCACTGCTTTCCTTGTTGGGTTTCATGTCCGTGAAGCTCATAGATTTTGTCATTTGTGATGGAAACAGTAACCTAGGCCTAAGGTAATGCCTCTTGTCGCTGTTTCTATTACACATACGGGGACGATCCGGAGGTGAGCAGCTCAGCTTCTGATTCTCCCCCCAACCCCAGGAAGGCAGTGGGGAAGAGGCCCTTGGTCAGGCTGACCACGTGATCCTCCCCTGGGCTCCCCACTGATCCACCATCCCTGGCAACCACCGGCAGTAACATAGCTGGGAATGGATTGAAAGCCCAGATGTTACTCCACAGCTGAGCGGGCTCCTGGATCTCTGGAAAGCAAAACCCACACAGCAGGCCGGCTTCTGGGGAAAAGGGATGTGGCATCGTAGGAAGCCAGGGGATGGCCCCGAGTAAGCCTCTGGGGAGAGTGGGAAGAGACCACTGACATTTCTGTGCAATAACACAGCCCCCGTCCCCTTCATCCACCAAGAAAAGTCTGATCAGGATGGCAGGTGGAGAAAGGAGGGAGACGGAAGGGAGAGGACTAACTGCATCATGTGAGTGAATTTTAGGGTGACAGCAGAAGCAGAGGTGCGACGATGCTGCCCCGCTAGACAGGGCCACAAGCTGGAAAAGGCAAGGAAAGACTCTCAACCTACAGGATCACAAGAGCCTTGAAATACAGTGGGGACAGAGGGAGAGCCCCTAGAAAGCCTAGGGAACTTGCTAAATAGGTGTGTCATGGAGGCAAGAGAGACATGGAAGAGCCCCACGGGGTCCGGGCAACCAGAATGCCACCATGCGGAGCCAGAAACCCAGCTGTGCCCGGGGTCTAGAAGAAGGGAGCCCACGTGTGGCACAGAGAAGCACAGTATACTTCTTTTTTGTTGAAAGTGATGAATATATGTTTCTACGTACATCGAGGCACCAGTTCCGTTAGACTCAAACACCCACAGCCTTGATTACTTTGAACTTTATCTAGACTTCATCACGCAGTCCAAAAGTGTGCTTGCAAAATTCCACTTCTGGGAATTTCATCCAAGTGGTAGGCACCTACCTACCACCCATAAAGATATTCGTTATATCATTTTCACAGTGGCAAAGAGAAACACGAAATTCACAGATGGGCAAAATAATTTATAGAACGCTCATGTCACAAGTTGTTGTGCAATCATTAAAATGCATGTTAAAGGAAACATTATAATAGTTTGAATTTATGAAGCACTGCCTTGAAATTTTCTTAAAGAAGCACTTAGCATGTTGTCTTCACTCATCGGATTCCCACAACCTTATGAGGTATATTCTAGTATTCTTTTCTTTTCAGATGAGAGAATAAGGCACAGAGATGTCAAGTAACTTCCCTAAGGACTCATTGCTAATCATTCGGAGAGGTGGGAAGCAAACGAGAGAAATTAACAAGCAATTTCCAAAATGAGTCCAATATCTACAAATTGACCATCACCAAAAGCACTATTATCTTTTTTTTCCTTTTTTTTTTTTTTTTTTTACAATTGCTTTTTGAGAGGAAAAGATAGGTCTCCACAGAGGACCATCCGGGGGCCAGCCTTCACCTGGTGTACTCTGCACCTCTCTGAGGTAGGATGGTCCCCAACACAGGTGTTGTATTGCTTAGAGTACTGTCCTTGGCATCAATTCCACATGGCGCAGTTCTAGATAAAAGTGCTTAACTGGTGTGAAAGGAGAGAGGAAGAAGTATGTTGTTCTTAGGGGCAGATCTCAGTTTCTTCCCCTCAGTGAAACCCGCAGCCCTCTGATGTTTCACTGAGTCACTATGACTTCCTCCCTGGTCTGTTCATTGAAGTTTCCATCTGTGAATGTCAGCACTGGAAAAAGGTCTTAGAGGGCATCTGGTCCAGCCCACACACCCTGCAGATTCTAGAATAGCACTCTTTTTCCATGTAGAATTTTCCTTCCCTGGGAAGAGATAGGCCTCAGACCCAGCAAATCATATCTATCAAGTACTGGCATTTGTAGAGATGAAAACAGCCCGCCTCGTCAGATATCTGTGGTAGATCAATGATGACCACAAATTCCTGACATGGATCCCATTGAGAAGGGGCTTGAGGAGGAAGAGGAGATCTGCATCCCTTCCCTTGAATCTAGGCAGCTATGTGACCACTTGACCCGTAGATTGTGACAGAAATAGTGTTGAGTCCTTTTCTGGGCTCCAATCTTAAGAGACTGGCAGCCTCCACTTCCTGTCTCTTACGACACTTGCAGTTGGATTCCAGCCACCTGGCTGTAAGAAGCCTGAGCCACAGGGAGAGGCCGCATACGGACACTCTGGTGGAGAGCCCCAGCTGGGCCCAATGCTGGCAATCAGCATGAAGACCGGCCATTGAGTGCACCATCTTGGGTGTCATACAGTTGAGCCTTTAAAGGATTCCAGCTCCAGCCATGCGGGCTGCAAATTCATCAAACAGCCTGTGTGAGAACTGCCCAGCTGAACCCAGTCAACCCACGGGACCACGGTCAGAAATGATGAGCTGGTGTTTAAGCTGCTGAGTGTTGGGGTGGTTTGCTCTGCAGCAACCAGAACAAGGGCGAGTTTGCACATCCTCCATCCTAGAATGTCAATACTCACAAAAGTCTTTGAAGTCATTACTTCATTCAACAAATATTTATTGAATATTTCCTATGATCCAAGAAACATTCCAAGCACTCAAGATTAAGCAATGGACAGAATAAACAAGGTCTCTATTCTCATGGAATTTGTAGTCTAACATGAGACAGGGGGAGAAAAAATACCAGGTAATGCCAAATACTGTGCAGAGAATTAAAATACAGGAATCAGTGTAACCTTAAATTATATATATACATATATATTATATATATACTTTTATATTCATATTGCTACTTTCTAGTGATAGGCATGTTTTCCTTTCCATTAATATTTCTCTGGTATATCTTTTTCTACTTCCTTAATTTCAAGCTTTTTGTGTCAGCCCATGTTTTACCTTTGTAAACAACATCCATTTGAATTATACATCATTTAATGGTTGCACTCATGCATTCACAGTTGTTGTAATTATTGCTGTATTTTGGACTTATTTCCTCCGTGTTGTTTCCTATTTTTTTTAATTATGACTTTTCTTTCATTCTCAGTCATTGAATCTCCTCTACGATGCCTCTTCCAAATTTCTCCCCAAGCCTAGTTCCTACTTAAACTTCTCCAACCTGAAGTAACTGTTCGATACTATATTGGTGAACAAAAAATTCCCTTTAATTTCCCACCCAGTGGTCTTTTTGTTGTATCCACATGGAAGGAGTCCCATCCATCTCCGACCTCTAGTATGCACGGTATGCTCTTCCCTTCCCGAGTCTTTTCTCTATAACATCCTCAGTCCTTCTCCCTTGCTCCCAGGACATAGCTTCAAGAACCATTATTCCATTTTGCTATCACCCCTCTACAGTGTGGTGTCCACATGGAAAGAATGAACCTGAGAGTAATCTGATCAGTCCTGAGAAAAATGAGACTGTCTCCTCCCTCCCTTAGACACAGTGCTACTACCCCTGTGGGCTCTGCTTGCACTGGCTCTCAGGGGCTGACCCAGGTCGGCTCACAGCAAACTCACTGCCAACCAAAGTCACCTCCCTGCTGTGAAACCACATCTCTTCCATGTATGTTTTACCACTGAATTATCCTAATGCAAGTTCCAGACTGCACAATTATCCCCAATCAGACTTTATCCTAGAGTCAGGCCACCACTCCAAGCTGTCAAAGGTATTTTTGGATCTCTCCCAGTACTATCACCCACAGAAATGGATGTTTTCTTCGTTCAGATTTTTCTCTCTGGAATTCCCATGGCCCTAGTACAATAACTTTTTATGTTCCTTGTCCTATTTTCTGGAAATGTAGTCATATCTGTTGGCAGTTTGGGGATAGTGGCTGGGGGAGAGGACAGAAAGGTACCCCAAAGAACTTCCACATAAACCCACTCTCCAAACTCAGGTAGTAAAACTTTCCCATGGTGGCTGTGATTAGCCATCTTTTGAAAGGAACTGAGAGGTTGTTCATATGCAACAGGAAAGTTTGAGCACAACCAAAGGACCAACCAAGAGAAATCTCAGGAAGGCAGGATTGAGTCACGATTACCATGTAACAAGCAGAAATATGCTAATTTGTATCATAGCCTGTTTGCATAAAGGAAGAGTAGGCCAGCAGTCGCAATATTAAAAAACAAAAAAGTGGGACACCTGAGTGGCTTTGTTGGTTAAGCATCTGACTCTTGATTTTGGCTCAGATCATGATCTCAGGGTTGTCAGATCGAGCCCTGCATCAGGCTTCACACTGGGCATGGAGCCTGCTTAAGATTCTCTCTCTCCTTCTCCCTCTGCTCCTCTGCTCCCTCTCTAAAATTAGTTAGTTAAAAACAAAAAAGCAAAAACCAAGACTCTTGGAAGCAAACATTATCGGTGTCCTAGATTTGGCCATTGGACAGGTTAAATCGTGTCCCTTCAAAGTTCATATGCTGAAGTCCTAACTCCCAGCATCTCAGAATGTGACTGTATGTGGGTTTTTAATGAGGTAATGAAGTTGAAATAAGGTCATTAGGGTGGGCCCTAATCCCATACAACCGGTGTCCTTAGAAAGATACGAGATTAGGACAAGACACACACAGAGGGATGACCATATGAAAATAGAGGAAGAAGACAGCTGTCTGTACACCAAGGAGAGGAGACTCAGAAGGCACTGACCCTGCAGACATCTTGATCTCAGACTTCCGGCCTCTAGAACTGTGAGAAAATACATTTCTGGTGTTTGAGCCACTCAATCTGTTGTCCTTTGCAGCCAGAGCAAAACACTATCACTGCATGACCTAAGTTTGCACTAGTTCAGACCATAATGACTTGTCTGGCAAGGCCACCCCTGAGTGCCAGTGACTCAGGCCACCTTCCTGAGATCAACCAGCTTCCTTTGTGTTGACTCTGCGCTCCCAAAAAACCACCTTCCCTTGAGGTTGGGCTTCTTGAGCATTTACTCTACAGGCACATTTCTCCTGAAAGATGGCAGACCAGGAAGTGGCTTGACGCATGTATGCATGTGTACATATGTATTAGCATGCACACCTACAAGCGTCTGCACCCCATGACCGTAGCTGTAGGTAGACATGAGCACCAGCCTCGGGGACACAGGCAGATTTGTGGCCATGGCAACCTTAGCCTCAGTGCAAAGCAAGATAGTTTCTGAAGATGAAGATGACAAACTGAGGACCAGGCCCTGGACATAACCTAATGGGCCAAGATTATGCCATTTTATGGGACTGTCCAGGTAGCCAGATGGTGATGCTCAAGTAATACTCCTCTATCTCGTCACCTGTGTTCTTGGGAATGCAACATCACCAATGCAATTTAGATATTTTGTTTGTTTGCTTTTCAAAAGCAGAAAGAGGTAACGATTCAAAGACTCAGCCAGGCCTAAAGGAAGTTGATATCACATACCACAGCCCCGTGAGGAGTTAGGTCAGCCTTGACATCTGGATTCACACGGAGTCCTGCCTAGGACTGCACAAAATTGGCCCCCCGCCCTGAGAATCTTCTAGCCTCAAGAGTTCTGGGGATGTGGACAGAGGGGATCTCAGACATGTCGTAGTCTTTGTTTTATACAATGAGTCATTGACATATTTGACACCTAAATGGAGGGTCAGTACCTTCCCACTGTCTTCTCTTGGCCTCTGAGTGCTGGCAAGGAAGGTCATGTGACTAGGTACCACTTCTAGCACAGGCCATGGGGTCTCAGGGCCTTCAAGGAATTGAAGGGACTCTGTAAAACCTTTGGGTCCCTACCTGGGCTCCTTCCTCTGTCTGACCCTTCCTGGCAAAATGCAAATGGAACCCTATCAATCTCACTGCCCACCATCCCTGGGAAGACTCAGCCAAGACCACTCCAAACCATTCTCCATGGTCTATAGAGCCCTCCACGATGTGAGGAGGCCTGTCATGGCCCCCACCTGGCCTCACCTCACAGTGCTCTCCACCAAACCTAGTCTCACGGCCTCCACTATACCATGGACCCTCCCCTGACAGAGCCTTGTAGGCAGTTCCCATGGCTACTTCTTACTCCTCCTTCCCCACAGAAGCCCTCCAGGTAAAGTCAGGCTCCTCACTTACAGGCTCATGTCAGACCCTGGCTCCTTGCTGTCAGAGCCTCCTCCACAGTCTGTATCAAATATCCCGGCAGCCAATAAATGACAGACCCCTGGCAAGGCAGTGAGAACAGGAACAAAAGCAGAGCGTCCCTCCATCAGTACTGGCCGCGTGAGAGAATGGGCTCATCGGCCCTCACCATGGGCCCTGGGATAAAGCAACTAGAAGCAGCCCCTTCCCTAACTACACCCACAATCCCCACAGGATTATTTTCCTCTTTCCTAAAAGATCAAATTAGCCCTCTAACAGAAGAATTAGGACATTTAGAGGTGAGTATAAGGGACAGCAGCAAGAATCAATGCTAATAGGCTGACAGTAAGAAAAAAAAATATTGAAACAAGCAAAAAAAAAAAAAAAAGACAAACTGATTCCATGGATGGCTTAATATTATCATCAGAAACACAGCAAGCATGATGCCCAGGATTCTGAGTGGTGTGAAGACGCTTGTCCCTCCACGGAATGGCCAGTGGCTGCCATTTTTCTTGAAAGTCAAATTACTGTCCATGCGTTCCCATCTTAAAGACAACATATATGTTGCGTTCTGGGTAGGTTTGTACCTCAAAGCATCACAATGTGTTGGTGCCCCAGTAATCCAGAATAGGAATTGGCAGATTTTTTCTTTGTGTGCTATACAATCTCTACAGCAATAATAATCTCTATCAACAACACTAAGCAAATGGGCATGGCTGTGTTCCAATAAAACTTTATTTATAAAACCTGGTAATGGTCCAGACTTGGCTCCTGGCTATAGTTTCCCAGCTGTCATCTAAAACATTCATATTGTGCGGCTCCTCACTTCCCACCGTGTCAAATGAGAGAGTAGAGGGAACTCTGAGTTTTCAATGCCTTAGCTGTCATCTTATCAACTCTGCAGGCTGGCTCCTTTCCCTCTGCACTCTGCTGGAGCTGGGGGTGAGATCTGCACATCCCTTTGTGCCCTGGATCATATCCCTGGTCTAGCATTCCCAGGCCATTGTGGGGTTTCCACAAGTCATGCAGATGAGGATGCATGCACTGAAAAAGTCCACCCCCTGTCCCTTCCCTCAGAGAAAGCCCTAGAACATGAATGGTGTTATTAGTGGTTCTTGCTGCCTAATGAAGAATACTGCTTGGCTCTAATAATACTGCTAATTGAAGCCAACACCTAGTCAACCAAAAGAAGCATATTTTGCCACTTTATTCTAACTGTGGGCATTAACTTAAATGAAGCATACTAGCACAGAAATCGTGGTATAAAATACTCCCCCATAAATTCTTCATATTTACCTTTGTGAGTCTTCTAGTTACGTTTTTGTCATTTGCCAGGGTAAGCTCTCCTCCTCTTCCTTTTTTCCCCCTCTTTAAACTTCAAGTGTCATTGCCAAGACTAAGCTTAACACCAAAGTTAATTAACCATAAATTAATTGCCACCCCAAACAGTCAATTCTGGAAATGACTCCAGTGGCCATTAAATCCAGACTTCAGCAAGGTTCATTGAAGGCTGTGTTTATGATAGGATCAGAAGATTTGAGACTGCCATGAGCCCACGAGAGTGCTTTGGTGGTGTTCCCCTCTGGTACTCCCAGTTCAAAGATGCAGGGAAGTAATCTGTGCCTATAACAACAAGAAAACATCACACAGAGAAAATTGCAAGGAGAAGCAGTTTTCTCTTAAAGAATAGGAGCCATAGCTTTGGAATTCCAGAGTACCTAGATCAATGAGGCCTCACAGGATTGTGATTTCTGAATACTTAATTTTGGTCTAGATTCCCCTGAATGTCTGTATTTCCTGGACATATTTAGAAAAGAAAAGTAGGACTATTTTACATGATATGGGGAATGACAGGAAGAAAGACAATTTCAGATATTTGATAATCAGATCCTGTCACAACGAGGAAAAAAAATAGGTCAGGCCAATGGGTTTAAAAGAAATTTAAGGTTATCCTAAGGCCTTTAATTATAAGGTTAGATGTGCTACAAATTTAAAAATTAAAATTAAATTCAATTGTTGAGGCCTCTCTTCACAGAGACTCAGAGGGCCTGCAAAACTGAAGCTGCTTCTGGAAGCTCCATTAGCCCCAAGCATCAAATTTGGGAAGAAATCAAGATTTTTTTCAGAAATATTTGGAGGAAAATCCCAAAAGAAAACTCAAGTTGAACAGAGAAAAAGGAAACGGTGTCTGCTTCCATCTGGGATGCAGAAAGCTGGAAAAAGCATCATTCCTACTCCAATGATGAGAGAAAGCAGGACAAACTACAAAATCATAACATGTTTTGCCCTGTCAGAGATCAGAAGTTGCAGGGCAACCAAGTGTCCTAAAATCCAAAGCAGTGAAGGTAGCTCCAATCAGGTAGCAATGAAGGTAAGATGCAATCACCTGCTCATCCGAAGCACAGCAGGAGAGGAGGAGACACTAAGATCTATCAGCAGGCAAGACAAATCCAGCTACAGTTGTGAAGAACTGCAAAAGGTTGAACCTGTGCTTGCATGGAGTATATTACCTCAGCAGACACGTGGGGAATTTGCACCCACTGGTAGGCTCTTTTCCACAGACTTGCAGCAAATGTTTACAAAAAATGGTCAGGGATTGGGGAAGGGACAGGAAATAGCTTTCTTAGTGATGCCAGCCTGGAGGAATGGAGCAGTCATAGGTGAGGAAAGACATGTAGCCCTACCTGACCCCTACTCCCCTGGAAACAAAAGTTTTAAGCCTCTGGGAGAGGGGCAGTGAGCTTTCTCTCCTATAGAGCATAAGAGAGGACCCACTGGGGGTTAAGAGAGGATAAAAATAAAAGCTCTGTACTCCCAACCTGGGGAAGCCAACAGTGCTGGGCCCAAGGTCCTATACAAATACCACTGAAGGCCATTCCTACCAAGAGAATGGCCACCACAGGGATGAAGAGCAGCATCACTTAGAAAGCACCAGACCAAAGACACTGGCACACAAGCTATCCTAAGCCTGTGGCTTGACCAGGACAATAGGGAACCCAATCACCTCAATCACCGGGCTACCAAGCACCAAGAAATAAGACTAAGAGTCTTCTACTGGGAAAGGAGCAAGAGTATGAAGAGAGACCCCCTGTCTGTAATCGCAGCACACAGAGACAAAACCTAAAGCTACATATGGAGCTGAGAAATTGAGGAAGACCTCTAACACCCCAGATCCCTCCCTCCCTAAGTATAAGGTAACACTAGAGGAATGCAGTGAGGATGGTGGTGCAATGGACATAGCCACGGCAACAAGAAAACCGAAACCCAGCTCAATTCCTGACAAGAGTAACTCACACTGGCAGTGTAGGAGAAAAGGCATGCCCACTTCAACATAATCCCATTTACTTCAGTCTCTACTCTTTTACACACGATGTCCAACATTAACACAAAAATTCTGAGACAAAAAAAGTGAGAAGCAGCAAGCTTACTCCAAAAGACAAATCAACAAAACCAGGCTCTCAAACAGGAAATTTAAAATAAATATGATTAGTAAGTTTCCTTTTCTAGCAGAAAAGGTGGATGACATGTATGAACAACTGGATAGAGAATTTCAATAGAAAAACAAAAACTATAAAAGCCAAATGAAAATTTTAGAAACAGGAGACAAAAAGCCATGGGAATAGAAATGAAGGTCTTCAGTGAGCTAATCAGTAGACTTCACTTGGCTAAGGACCTTATTAATAATAAGGCTAATGAAAGAATTGGTCAATTTGAAGATAGGTCAATAGAAAATACTCAACGGATACAAAGAGAGGAAAAGTCAAGAAAATAAAAACCTCAGAGCTTTGAAGAATTATGGGATGATATCAAATGGCCGCATGTACATATAATTGCTATCCTAGAAGGGTAAAAGGAGAAAAACAAGGCAAAAATAATATTAGAGGAGAAAATAGCTGAGAGTTTTCCAAAAATAATGAAAGACTCTAAACTTCAGATCGAAGAATATTACGGAACTCTAAGTAGTCCCACTGCATCTCACATAAACCCCCTGGTCGTACCTATGGAGTAATGCAGAAGAAAAAGATATAATGTTGCCCAAACTGCAATGTATGGATGAAGACCAGCCTCAAAGATATGTAGCCTGAAGGTCTACAACTGCCCAAATATTAAATAAGCCACTTGATAAAACATGTAAAAACATGGGAAATTCAAATGTCAAAGTCTTTGTACTTTAAACCAGTAAGGGCTGGGTCAAAACTCCAGGAAAAGCTCTTATCTGTGTATCATAAAACATTCATTTATTCAATAAGCATTTTTTGTATTTTTTTCTGTCTCAGGTTTGATAAATTCTCTTTTCTTATTTTTTTATTTTTTTATTTATTTTTAAGATAGATTTATTTATTTATTTATTTATTTATTTATTTATTTATTTATTTCATTTATGATAGACATAAAGAGAGAGAGAGAGAGGCAGAGACACAGGAGGAGGGAGAAGCAGGCTCCATGCCAGGAGCCCAACGTGAGACTCGATCCTGGGACTCCAGGATCGTGCCCTGAGCCAAAGGCAGGTGCTAAATTGCTGAGCCACCCAGGCATCCCCAAATTCTCTTTTTTTAATAGTCTTCCACTTCACCTAAATCTGTCAAATTTATTATTTATAAAATCCATAAAAATATAGTATCATATCTTATTATCCATTAGATATCAGGATTGGTACTAGTTTACCCTTTCCATTCCTAATCATGATAATTATATTTTGCTCTTCCTTTTCACGCTCAGTCTTGCCACAAGTATATCAATTTATGAATATTTCCAAAGACCTGACATTCTACTTGTTTTCTCCACAAGTCTATCTTCTCTTTTACTCATTTCTGTCTTTACCCTTATTATTTCCATTAATCTCTTTCCTTTCTGGTTTTAATATGCTTTACTTCTAAACTTTCTGGAGATGAACGCTTAAAGTTGATTTTTAAACTTTTTTCCTTACACAAATCTATAAATTTCTCTCTAATCCTTCTCTAGTTGCATTCCGTAAGTTTTTTTTTTAAGATTTTTTATTTATTTATTCATGATAGACACAGACAGAGAGAGAGGCAGAGACAGGCAGAGGGAGAAGCAGGCTCCATGCCAGGAGCCCGACGCGGGACTCGATCCCGGGACTCCAGGATCACGCCCTGGGCCAAAGGCAGGCGCCAAACCACTGAGCCACCTGGGGATCCCCCACATTCCATAAGTTTTGATATATTGTACTTACTATTATTGTACTTATTATTATTCATTTGAAAATAAATTTGTGCTTTTAATCTCCATGATAATTTATCTTAACCCATGGGTTATAGTAGCACATTGATGAATTTCCAAATATTTGAAAATCTTAGTTATTTTTATTATTAATAACCAGTTAAATTCCATTTCTATCAGAGAACACACTCTGTCCTATTTCAATCCTTAAATATTTATGGAGACCTGTTTTGTGATTTAAGTATATGATTTATTTTGGTGAGCCATTGCATCTGTATTAGAAAAGAATGATTATTCTGAAGTTGTTGAAAGTGGCATTCTGTAAATGTCAGCCGGGTCAGGTTGGTTAATAGAGTTGTTCAAATCTTTTATATCCATAATGACTCTTTTCTGCTTTTTCCATCAGTTACTAAGAGTGGTGTCTTAATGTCTTTACCTATAATTATGTCAATTTTTGTTTCACGTATTTTGTAGCTGTTAGGTGAAAACACATTTTTATTAGTATGTCTTTCCAATAAATCGTTCTTTTTATCATTATATAGTGTTCTTTATTTCTGGTGATGCTCATCTTGAAATAGACTTTAACGTTAATGTAGTCATTCTAGTTTCCTTATGCTTAGTGATTACATGGTACATCTTTTCCCATTTTTATTTTTCGATGTATCTCTGTCGATATCTGGGTCCATACACACATACAAGTGTGTATCTTGTTTATATATATTTATAAATGGAATATATATAACAATTATAATTATATATACTAACAGATCTTGATTTTGCTCCAATCTGACAATGTCCATCTTTCATTTGGGTTGTTTCATTTATATATATTTAGTGTGGATATGATTGGGTTTGTCATCTTGTTATTTGTTTTCTGTTTGTCCCATCGGTTCTATCCTTTTGTTTTTCTTTTCCTATGTTCTTTTGGGTTAATCAAGTATTTTTTTGAAAATTTTCCACCTTCTCTCCCATCTTGGGGGGGGAGGTTATTGCTCTTCCTCACCCCCCTACTCCACCTATCTCCACCTCATCCCTTTCACTTTCTGCAGACCGTGCGCTCAGCTGTCCCATGAGAGATAATAAGTGGGCAAAGAGAATTAGCCCGCTGATTTGAGTCTTCTGGTTTCCATTCGTGTGACCAGTCCACATGGTCATTAAAATGCCACTGATTTCTTCTTAGCCCAGAACATTTTCTCTGTCTGCTCTTGCCCAGACGTGGCAATTGCCTCAGAAAGGAAAGTGTCTGCTGATCTTACCTCCCCTAGAAACAACTTGTCTCTGTTTCAAATTTTGTTCATTTGGACTTCTAAATCACACCTCTTTGATAGTTTTTTTTTTTTAATATACTATTTTTTTTTACTTCATTTAGTTTTTTGTAGTTTTTATGGTGCAAGCAATGGTGTGTTGTAATCTTTGCATTCTAACCTAAAAAAGAATATCACATTTAACAAATATATGTTGATAAATTATTCTGTACCAGACCCCCTGCCCATTACTCAGGATACAGTTCAGAACTCCAGAGCAGAACATCAGAATGCCACACTGGTGTTTCCAGAATAGCTGAAGACAGTTAGTAGGAAGAACGGCTACTTTCCAGGACAGGTTTTTATGAATCTAATGAAACTGATTTGTGCTAGAAGTAATTTTTAACATGATTTCGATGCCATTTTTAATGTTTCTTTTCTAATCACTTATCTTTCTACAGCCTTAATCTCGCCACCTGAACAAGTATCTAAAACTTTGCAGGCTTCTTCACTCTATTTTCCCTATACCTCCTCCGCCCTTAAAAAGCACAATTAAGGTTCCTGGGTGGCTCAGTGGTTGAGTATCTGCCTTCATCTCAGGTTGTGATCCTGGGGTCCTGGGATTGAGTCCCACATCGGGCTCCCTGCAGTGAGCCTGCTTCTCTCTCTGCCTGTGTCTCTGCCTCTCTCTGTGTCTCTTATAAACAAATAAATAAAATCTTTTTAAAAAGCATAATTAAACCAGGAGTACCTGGATGGCTCACCCAACTGGATTGAGAATCGAGTCTTGATTTCGGCTCAGATCATGATCTCAGGGCCATGAGATTGAGCCCTGTGTAGGAGTCTGCATTCAGCAGGGGCGGGGATTTCTGCTTGAGATTCTCTCTCCTATTGCCCCTCCCCACAGCTCGTGCACATGAGTGCATGCTCTCTCTCTCTCAAATAAATAAAACAAATCTTTAAAACAAAAATACAATTAAAGCAACTCAACAATCTCACTCTCCCTACATACAGACAGCTATTAAAAAGAACAAATGTTAAATATGTAAAAAATATTAACAGGAAGCCCCCATTTCTAGGTAACTTTGCCCCCATAAACCTATCATTCCATTGATTTTGCATTTCTTCACTGTTAAATAAAGCAGGCTACTGACAGTTAATATTTACATCACTGCCGCTAAGTAATTTGTGGGAATATACAAATGCCAGGTGGCTGCATGTTATGTAAAACCCATCAAGGCAGTGCCTACAGGATGCCAAGCAAGCAGCTGTAAATTGAATTTTTCAGTCTGTTTGCTTTGTTGGACTTAACTATGCAAATGCTTTGACTGGTTCTTTAGGATCAATTGAATGTCTGTCATGATCAATTAACCGGGAAGCCCTCCCAGGCCAGTGGTACTCAATACCACCTTCCTGGCTCCTGCAGAGCAAGGAGGAAAACAAAGCATTCCACTTGGAATTACAAATCTAGTTTCCATCTCGGCCTGCCATTAATGAGCCATATGTCCTGGGCGAGTTACTTCCCTTTGCTCAGGCTCCAATTCCTCATCTGTAAAATGAGGAGGTTGGACTAAACATCCTGGTACCTGCCATCTGTCACATCCTACATTCTTGGTCATCGGCCATTAGTCATTTTGGAAAGACGTGTGTTGGTTCTGGATTAGCTCAAGAAAAGGTAAGGAAACGGGAGAGCTTGGCTTTGGCTTTGAGCCTTGTCTATGCTTCAGCAACTCCCTCAGCCTCCCCTTAGAGTTTCTTTCTCCCTCTTCCCCCCCCCCCCCCCACATAACCGCTGCCAGATCATATGCACCAAGATGAAAGCACTGGCAGTGAATGAAAGGTTTACCCAACCTCATGCTTGAAAAAGAAAGAAGAGGAGACTATTAGTTGGGCGAGGGGTGGGGGAAGTTCGGAAAGTTGGGTTCACATCTGCTTCTTCCAGTGGTGTGTCTCAGGCAAGCCACACACGTGGTGTGCTTACTCCCCAGGATTTCTATGAGGATTTACTGAGAAAACATATACAGAGTCCACAGAACTGCATTTGACGCATAATAAGGACCTGAAAAACATGACCTGTTGTTACTGTTATCCCTACTCAGCAGGAAATTATCAAAATCTTAAGATAATAAGAACTAAGTTGGGGTGTCTGGATGGCTCAGTGGTTGAACATCTGCCTTTGGCTCAGGTTGTGATCCCAGAGTCCTGGGATCGAGTTCCCTGCAGGAAGCCTGCTTCTCCCTCTGCCTATGTCTCTGCTTCTCTCTCTGTGTCTCTCATGAATAGAAATCTTAAAAAAAAAAAAAAGAACTGTTATTTTGTAGTTTAAACCATTATTTAGAAAGTGTTCATTCTTTCCCTTCACACTGTGAATGGGATATACGAGCCTGCCTCACTGAGATTTGAGTCTGGCCAGTGAAATTTTAGTGGACATGATGCAAGCAGAGGTTCCTAGCCTGATGTGGTCTCTGGAAGCTTCTGATCTCTACCTGGAGGAGAACGCCTCTGGTGGCCAATACCCATTTGGCCGCAGGGCCAGAATGAGACAGGTAGAGCTGGCCTGAGTCTGAGGCCCAGCCACACTGCAGTGAACCCATGAGCATAAGGGTAGATATTGTTGTTTGCTTTCTTACACAGCGTTATCGTAGACATAGCTGACGGATACACTTTGCAGTGCCGTTATTGTAGGTCAAAGTCTGGATATAAGGGAAGCCTTTCAGGTGTTAATTATGTTTCCTGTCCTTTGTTTTCTTGTATCTGCTTCTTTTCTAGGGCTCTGTGCCTGGGGAAGGGGAGTTCCTGCCAGAAAATCTTCATAATAATAAGCCTTCACAATGAGTAACCTCTCTGCCAGGTTCTAGGGATATAATGCAAACAAAACATTATCCTTGCCCTCGTATTATGTGATGAGAACCTTGGATAGGTTAAGGAGGAACCACAACTCTGTAGGTTAGAGATAATGATAGAAACACATCAGGCTGCTTTGGGACTGAACAGAAGGGGCACCGGACCCAGGTAATGGGGCGAGAGAAAACATAGCATGAGGCCTAAAGAATGAATCGGTGTAATGAGGCAAAGAGTAGCAGGAAGCATCTCACACCACAAGCAAAGAGACAGGCCACAAGCCAACAGAAGCCCATCCTTCAAGATGGAGTTCCTGCCCCAAACCCCTGCTCCCTTCCCCTGGTGAGCTGGGTTAAACCACAGCCAAACCTCAAGACACATTACTGTTTGTCTCACTCTCCCTTGGGGAGCTGCTCGGAAATACCCAGGCTGGGCCCGCTTGTGGAAATTCTGAGTTAGCACGTCGTGGAAAGGGCCGGTCCCTCTGCGTGGTAAGAAGCTCTCCAGTGATGCTAAGGCTCACCTAGCCTGCCCCCTGCTCCTTCCTTCCCCCGCCCCCGCCCTGCGCCCCGAGCCAGGAACCTGGAGGAGGCTCCCCTGGAGCCGGCCACAGCAGCCAGCGCCAGGGGCACAAAAGGCCAGGCGCGTGTGGGCGGTGACCCCGCGTGCTCCCCACTGGAAACTCCCCGCGGCGGCCCCTGGACGTTCCCACGGTTGCTGGATGCCCGTGTCCACAAGGACGGTTTGTGGCCGGGCCTTCGTGGCTCCCACACACACTAGAGTGCCAAAGCGTCTCAGCGGGAACGGCCCTGGTTGGGCCGGACGGTGCGGATGAGTCTCTGGAAGTTTGGTACCAGGCCGCGTCTCAGCCTCCCAGCGCGGATTGGCAGAAGGGCCGTGGTGGCGGGATGTCCTCACGCGTGTCTCGGAAGGCAGGTCACCCAGATGACGAGCGTGCGACCACCCAGCGCCGCTCCCACGGGCTCACTCCTGTCCTCCCCGCCCCCTGCAGGCCACGCAAACACACCGTGGGCACACCCTCCTCGCATGATCACACACGACCCCACACAGACATGTACATAGGCACACGTCACTCGCACGCTCACACATGTCCCCAGGCAAACACGCACGTGGACACACCTTCCTCATGCACTCACACACGTCCCCACGCAAACACATGTGGACACACCCTCCTCGTGCACTCACACGCGTTCCCCACGCAAACATGCACATGGGCACAGGTCATTCACATGCTCACACATGTCCCCATCCAAACACACATGTGGACACATGCTCCTCATGCACTCACACGCGTCCCCACGCAAACACACACATGTGCACACCCTCCTCGAGTGCTCACACATAGCCCCACGCAAACATGTAGTGTGGGCATACATCACTCACACACGTCCCCATGCAAACACACACGTGGACACACCCTCCTTGCATGTTCACACACATCCCCACGCAAACATGTAGCATGGGCACACATCGCTCACACTTGTCCCCATGCAAACACACACTCGGACACATGGTCCTTGCACACTCACACGCGTCCCCATGCAAACACACACGTGGACACACCCTCCTCACACACTCACACGCATCCCTACGCAGACACATGGACACACCCTCCTTGTGTGTGCACACGTGTCCCCACGCAAACATGCATGTGGGCACATTCCTCATGCACTCACATGTGTCTCCACACAAACATGCACATGGACACACCATTGCTCGTGCACTCTCATGCATTCACACACACACACACACACACACTCACAGCTGCAGAACCTGAGGAGGAAGGGAAGATCAAGCCACCACTGAGCTTCAGCAAATACAGCATGAGCGCATACCTTTGTCCTATCACGATGGATCATCTAGTTAGGGGGTGGGGCCGGCTGCCAGGGTCTCATCCGTGGCCGGCTCATCCAGCTTCCTCTGTGATCACCTTTGCTCTATAAGAGAAAATTAGTCAACTCTATATTGAAAATCTAATTTCCTGTCAGGCAGTCTGACTTAAGGGACGAAGGGAGGCAGAGAGAGGCGGTTGTTTAAGTGCTATGTTGTGCAGTGTGCAGGGGGCGTGTTATGTGTACATACTGTGGAATGTCTGTGCGGGTGGCATGGTGTGTAGGGTGTATGGTACCTGTGTGTGTGTGTACACGTGTGGTATATGGCATGTGTATATGTGGTGCAGTGTGTGCGTGTGGGGTGGGGTGGTATCTGTGTGCTGTGTGGTGTGTGTTGGTGTTTTGCTGTGTGCGTGGTGTGCTGTAGGGGTGTATGCTGTGGTGTGTGCATGGGGGGGTGGTGTGTGTGTGTGGATGGGTCGTGGCATGTGTGTGGCACGGAGTAGGGGTGTGTGTGAGGGGCGCAGATGGTATGTGTGGGGTGAATGTGTGGTGTCACGTGTGTGTCGCAGTGTGGCATGTGTTGATGTGTTTTGGTGTGTATGTACGATGTGTAGGGGAGTGTGTGTGCTGTGGTGCGGCGGAGGGTGTGGTTTGGTGTGTGCAGCGTGGTTTGTGTGTGCGACTGTGTGTGTACACGGGAAGACGGCGTCCCAGGAAGCGGTGCGATGACGGAGAAGGAGATTTCTTCCTAAAACCCTGTTTTCCAGGTTTTCCCATGTTTTTTTCAAGTTGCCTTTCTGAATGCCATGTTCCCAGGTTGGACCTAACTCAGGGGTGAATTTCTTCTCTGGAAATAGAAAGTGTCTAATCAACACACTTCTGAGCAACATCGGCAAATGCAATTTAAGGGTAGATTAAAGTCCATGGTTTTTCATCAGTTCTCTAGAAACACATTAGGTCTTGAAATATCAGAACCGCTCCCTCTCAGCCAGAAGCCCCTCTTGCTTCCTGGAGAGGAAGACCTCGGTAACTGGGCCACACGGGGCGCGAGCGAGGCAGGCCGGGGGCACCGCGCTCTGCGGCTCAGGCCCCTCCTTCCTGGGGTCACGCAGCCGAGGCGAACTCTCCTTCTCCCAAGCAAGCTTTGCTTTTCCTTCAGGTGCATCTTTTGAGGCTCACGTTCACATGTTCCTTTGCAAAGGAAAAATCCAGAAATGGGGAGGAGGAAAGAATGCACCTGACACCCTGGGGGCATTAGGCGCTTCGCCCGCTGCGCAGACCCAGAGGATGGACGGCCCGGCCCTGGGACCCTGGAGGCACCAGCAGTTCACTCCTGGTCTCACTTCGCACCAGCTCCCTCGGGCAGAGCAGCGGAGGCAGGGGCAAGCAGGGCTGAGGGCTGGGTGCTTATGTGGCTCTTCAGACCAAGACAAAGTAGAGCTGTCCCTGAGCAAAATACCCAAGGAGGTGGTGGCCCAGGATGGCTGATGGCGGCCACCACCGAACAGCCAGTGGACACTCAGTCGGCTGAGCCCCCGCGGTTCCCCGTCCATTCTCCCCTCCTTGCCCACCCTCGGCCCCAGGAGGCTGGCAGGTGTAGACCACCTCCAGGGGTCCATTGGCCTTCGGATTCTGGTGGGTTTGGCCGAAGGGGAGCCCAGGCAGGAGGTGGGAGGAGGAAGTCAGGGGGGCTGGGGTGGCCCCTGCTCCCCCGGATGGAGTCAGCAGGGCGGGCTGCCCACCTCACCTGATGACCCAAGAGCTGAGCCCATGGGAGGGCTCCAGTCCCAGTCCCGTCCTCTGTCCATCCGGCCTGGGAGCAACAGCAGCTCTCCGCCGGCACCTGTCCCGGGTGTGCTCCTCCCCCTGGAGCTCTCCCTGCGTCCTTCCCACACCTTTGTAAATGGCCCTTTACCAACAACCCGACCTGCCGGCACACCTGTCCTGCCAGGACCCCCCATACATCCAGGTCATACAGGCCTCCTCTCTCATTTCTCCGTGTTTAAATCTCCATCCCGTCCAAGCTCCAGGGAAGGCATGCGTGGGGAGCCCCTAATGCTTGTACCCCCACTATGCTCCACAGCGACCTGAGGGCCGCCCTCCCAGCCTGGCCTCCAGCGTCCCCAGCTAACTCTGCCCTGATCTCCCTCTCTGCCCAGTCCTGGCTCCCCCAACCTTCCTCCTCCTTCAGGACTTCCCCATCCTGCCTTCTGGAACTTTCATTCCTTTGAAAACATATCCACCAACCTCACCGCACCCTCACAGGATGTTCCTACCACCACCTGGCTCCGTGTCAAGGATGCTGCTTTGGTGGTGACCCCCTCTGGAGTACTCCTCATCCCCCAGGACCCCCAGCTGGGGCGGAGACTGGGTGTCCCAGATGCGCCACTGCGGCTTCCCCAGCACTGCCTCTCCAGGCGTGAGCAGAACTCATCAGAAGCAGCCCCCACCCCAACCTGTACACAGGGCCCCAATCCAAGTGTTCCCCATCTTAAAGCTTGTCCCCGCCTTCTAGCATTTTCCCTAATCCTAGTCTTTTTTTTTTAAGATTTTATTTATTTATTCATAAGAGACAGAGAGAGAGAGGCAGAGACACAGGCAGAGGGAGAAGCAGGCTCCACGCAGGGAGCCCAAAGGGGGACTCGATCCCGGGACCCCAGGGTCACGACCTAAACCAAAGGCAGACGCCCAACCGCTGAGCCACCCGGGTGACCCTAATCCTAGTCTTTATTACTAAGCTTCAACCTCTCCCTGATAAGTTGTCACTCTTCCCTTCGTCTGTTAGGAAACCTGATGGAGTCGTGTTCTCGAAGGTGGTGACTCACTCCTCCTTCTAACCTCACCAAGTTCTGTGACTCAGCAGCCCCGGCCAGGCAGCCTCAGGAGGGCCAGCTGGGACCCTGCGTGGAGCACGAACGAGCAGCCCGGCGTCGGGGGTGCTAGGCAATCCCGGGAGGCTTGCTCAAGAACAGGAAACGAGACCCGCGTTACGGTTTTGAGAGACAGATTGTCACTTCAGCTATTAGCGTTTTCGCGATTCCAGGCAGTCATTATGAGTTCGTTCTAAAGTAAATGCCTTTCGTTTTATTAAGGATGGTGCTGCGTTTAAGAACATCTAAAAATAAGATAAAAAGAACAATAGTTTCTAGCTTTGTTACCATGACCACAGCCCACGCTGATTTATTGTAATATTATTGATAAATCAATGCCTGTCTTGGGAGAGCGAACTTGCTTCTTTTTCAAGCAAGGGGGCCTCTGGGAAGACAGCGTCGTGCTGCAGGTGAACACAGAGGAGAGTCTCCAGAGCCGGCCTGGGCCCCTGGCCACATAGCGTAGGTCATCGGAGGAGGCCTGAACAGACGAGAGCGGACATGCACCTGGGCACGTGGCACGTGGCTCCGGCTGGCAGGGCCCTCGGAGAGCAGGATGGGGGGCGGGTTGGTCTGCTCCCCAGTGAGGCGCCTCCGGGAGTGCCCAGCCGGGCTTTGGTTTGCCCTCCTGGATTTCAGATACTCCCGAGGGGCCCCCGAGGTCCCAGCCAGGTTGAATACGCGGTCATTCGGGCAAGGACGGGGCATCCTGCAGCGCCTGTGCAGGAAGGTCCCCTGGCCAGTAAGGAGCCCTGGCCGGCCGCCTGGTGTCAGCCTCTTGGCTGCACTCCGTCCCCCGCTCACCCTGGAGGCACAAGTCTAAGGGGTCAATTGCCTTGGCCTGCTTTTGTGTTTAGAAGGAAGGACAGTGCTGCAACGTTAGTACTTACATTCCACAGCACATGCGACGGGTCAAGTGCTGTACGCAGGGCCTTCCTGCCCCAGCTCCCGGAGCCCTGCGAGCCAGTGGTTATCTTTAGGGAGCTGCTGCCCAGGGGGGTTAAGTAACTCTTACAAGATCCCATCGCTTGGTGACACCGAGGGCACACCAGTCGGTCAAACTGGAAAAGTCATGCTCGTAACTATAGCTCTTAGCCACCCCTGGTCTGAAAAGGCGGTCCCCACGACTCTCAGGGGTGTCCTACTGCAGTTATGTGAGCGTCACTCATTCGACAAATCCTTCTTTGAGCCCTGTCTCGTCGTGCCACGTGCCATGCACGCGAGTACAGCGAGCAAAGAAGCGGTGTTGGGGCAAAAAGGCACACGCGCAAGCACCTGAGCGAAGGTAGAGTGTGGTAAGTGTGCAGGACGTCATGGGGGGACCGGGAAGCAGCACAGGCCGCTGCAGCGGGCGAGCAGGGACGGGGAACAGAGGAGGCAGAGGGGACATGCGCGAAGCTGGGGTGCCAGGTGCCCCAGGCAGAGGGGACACCGAGCAACTGTGGGCAAGTGCAGGGCGCGTCCCGGATCCACCGAGCTCGTGGTGCGGCGGGAGGCAGCATGTGCAGAGCAGGACACCCCGAAAGGACTCGGAAGTTGGAGCAAACCCCCCATTGGATCCCCACCAAAAGAGGGAATGTGGGTTTCGTTTTACTGCCAAGAAAGCTTTGAGCAGAGGAAATAACATGACCTGAGCTATGATCTGGGGAGGTCAAGCGGAAGCCGGGGCACATGCATAGGTTGGAGGGAAGCCAGAGCGGGAGCAGGAAAGTCCACATAAAAGAAGATACAACTGCCCAGGAGAGAAGCACTCCAGCTCTAAAAGCACAGCCTCAGCAGGGAGGTGGAGAGGAGGGAAGAACTCGGGCACCCCTGGAGCAGATTGGAGAAAATAATGGCCTAACAGATTTGCCAGTCGCAAAGGGACGAACAAGGCCATCACACGGAAGCCCCACGGAAGCCGTACTGCAAGTAGAAGCACCCACATTTTTAAACTCAACCATATTCTCAATATGATTCGAAAGGACGGTACATCCTTAAAATCAAAGCAGGCTATCCTGAAGGAGAAAGAGGAAAAAAAAAAAAAAACACCATCTCAAATCAAAAAGAGACCTACGTGGAGAATAAGATGACTGAGTATTTTCACTTAGCAGGGGTGGGAAACAGTAGACTGTATGCCTCGGAGAGCAAACGTAACCCAACAGAACACATGGGAAAATGTTTCCAGAACCCTAGGGGAAACATGAGATGGGAACTGAGAAAGGAGAAATGAGAGATCCATCCAAAAACGTACATTCATGTAACAAGCACTCATTGGGCACCTGCTGTGTACCAGACTGGGCTGGTGCTGTGATGCATCAGGGAGCAGAAGAAAGGAAGATCCCTGTCGGTGAGGGTCTCACCTTCTGGTGGACAGACGGGCCTTGAACAGAGCAGCATGCAGGTTGGGAGACGTTGAACACAACAGAATAGGGGGAAGCAGGGCAGGTGCGGGGCCTGAGACTCCCCCGGGGTGAGGAGCAGGTTCAGGCGTCAGTAGGGTGGCCATCGCGGGCCAAATTGGGAAGAGGCTGTTTGAGCAAAGACCGGCAGGGCAGGTCCTAGAGTGAGGTTATCAGAGCAGGAGCATCGCAGGCCAAACAAGGAACAGCAGGCACCTAGGGTGGCCGTGAGCAATGGGCAGGATGGGGCTGATGAGGCCAAGGAGTAATGGGTGGGTCTCAGAGGTCACTGTGAGAGTTTGGGCTTCTATTCTAATCAGATGGGAGACCATCCCACGGAGATTGCTCCCGAGCAGAGGAGTGACCTGGTCATACTTAATTTTAAAAGGATCAGTCTAGGGGATCCCTGGGTGGCTCAGTGGTTTAGCAACTGCCTTTGCCCCAGGGCATGATCCTGGAGTTCCAGGATTGAGTCCCACTTTGGGCTCCCAGCATGGAACCTGCTTCTCCCTCTGCCTGTGTCTCTGCCTCTCTCTCTCTCTCTCTCTCTCTCTCATAAATAAATAAATAAATAAATAAATAAATAAATAAATAAATAAATAAATCTTTTTAAAAAAATAAAATAAAAAATAAAAGGATCAGTCTATCTACTGCTTCGAGAAAAGATTCGGGGACAAGGAGGAGATGGGGACTCAGGGATGGGAACAGGAAGACCAGTCCAGTCACAGAGAAGAAAGACAGCAGCAGCATAAAACAGGGCAGGAGCAAAGGGGTGCTGGGAGGGGGTCGGGTTCTGTAGAATTTCTGAAGCCAACCCGGCGTCGCTAGGATTCCTCATGCCTTGATGTTAGGAGAGATAGAGGCATGGGAGGGAAGGTTTCCCAGTCTACTGGAAGGGCTGCTGGGAGTCCGAAGTTGCCATCGGTGAGACGGGAGGAAGCTGCTGGAGCGCATCCAGAAGTCAGTTTTAAGCAGAAGAGGTTGCGGAGGTCTGTTGGACATTGCAGAGTCAGGCCTGAAGGCTGGGCCTCGGGAGCGAGGTCGACACTGCAGATGTGCACGTGGAGTCTCGGTCTCAAGACAAACGTCAGCAGACACACACCTGGCCCAGATCAAGAACGCTCGCTGCCTTCTGCGGGGCCGTGTGACTGTTCCATTAATCACAGCACAGGATGCATTAGTATACACAAGCATGGTATACACAAACGCGTCATTGCAATCTCCTTTATATATTACCACATATTTACAGAAAAAAAATAATTCCGTGCTATGTATAATGCTTTAAATGCCAGCGCATCGCCTCACCACGGGAGTGACGGCTGCAGTCCACCCGCCCGAACGTGCACCCGTGATTGAAACTCAGAGCTGTGGCACCACGAGGGAAGGGGCCCGGGCCATATTGAGCAATGTCCTTGGAACAACTGAGGTCACTTCAGCGAGCCAGCCAACCATCGAGCCCAACCATCAGGCAGTCGGTGATTATTACCAAAAAGAAGGATGGAAACATCCAGAAGTAGGAAGGAAGTTAGCAAGTATGGAACATGTTTATCAAGTTAGGTCAAAGACATGACACCTGCTGGGTGGCTTTACCCCAAGGTCTTGAGTTCCCTTTGCTCACGATGAGGATGGACGCCACCACGAGTGGTCAGGAGGGACGCCATGGCTGCTGCGTAGGGAAGGCTTCCAGATGGAACTTGCACAACTTCCCCTCAAGCTCAGGGGATGGACCAAGATCACCGAGCACCCTCCAGGTGCCAGAAACCATGGGGTGCTACAGATATGAAATAAAACATGGCTCCCTCTTTCCCCTTCCACCCCCCACCTCTCCACCCTGGCTTCACGCTGACCGTTTAGCCCTGAAGGCAGAGAGGAGCTCCACCCAAGGAGAGTGAGGAGGAAAGGGACTGGTCCTTCCTCTCCACTTTTCCCATGAAAATCCTGCAAAAAAAGGGATTGACCCTACTGACCTTGAAACCTACCTTCTCTCAGGGCAGGGCACCGGAAGCTGTCATGCCAGCCATGACCGTCCAGAGCAGTGGTCACGACTCCCCTCCCCCCGCCCGGGGACATCTGGCAGCACCTGGGACATTTTCCATGATCCCAGTGGGGGATGGAGAGGTGCTAGGAACAGGTGCCTCTAGGCGTAGAGGCCAGGATGCTGCTCACCCTCCTCCCATGTGCAGGACCCCCGACACCAAGGAATGACTCAGCCCAAAATGTCAACAGAGCCTAAGGAGTGAAACTTTGGTCCAAAGGGAAGAAGCCAGATAATCTGCAGAGATGAGCGCAGACCCGTCACATTCCCGAGGAAACATTCTGACAAAGGCTACATTTCCAAATGGTGGAGTCGGTCGCATGACTTATGCACTTTTATTCTTTTCTACCTTGATGCTATGACATGGGCAAGATTGGCACCTTGAGGGTATTGGAAGGAAAAAGGCAGTGGAAGGCAGCCAATGGAATTCTTTGAAGCATTAATTAAACATGTAGACTCGTGTCTTACATGGCGTACGTAAGGGCTACAGGAATTGGTTGGGCGTTCTAATCAGATGTCAAGCTTGATTTTTTTTTTCTGAGTGTTTTATTGCCTCCATAATAAATGGAAACCTAAATTCAAGTAGATATAAAGTCAGAGTTGATTTTTACATTACGGTCGCCGTATACATTGGAAGGGCAGCTCTCTGTGAAGGCTCCTGCCTCCCCAAACTATAAATAATGTAGTAAAATATGAAGAGAGTCTTTGGCTATAAAAACAATTTCTCTTTGTTCATCTTGCTGCCAGTATGGCTTCATTGTCTAGACTCTGAGGGTTATACCCCACATCTGGTGGCTTGTGGAGTTTTGCTTAGGTTTATGGATTGTGTGTGTTTAATTTTTTTTTTTTTTTGGACGATGTCGACCGTAGGAAATAATGTGAAGAGAGACACAGGAGGAAGTATTTCTTTCTTTCTTTTTTTTTTTTAAGATTTTATATATTCATGGGAGACACACAGAGTCAGAGACACAGGCAGAGGGAGAAGCAGGCTCCCTGCGGGGAGCCGGATGCCAGATTTGATCCCAGGACCCCAGGATCACACCCTGAGCCAAAGGCAGATGCTCAACCACTGAGCCACCCAGGCGTCTCAGGAATTATTTCTTTTGGCGTCGTTTGGGATGAGTGCCATGGCCCCAGTAAGCTTTATTTAGGCAAATTATATTCCGTGGCCTTGGTTTTACCAAAGTCGGGCTGGGCTCTCTGTCCCAGAGAGCTGTAATGAGGTCTCATGAGGAGTCTCCTTTAACAGCCGGGTGGGTATAACAGCAACCAGGATACCGAGTGGAAGAGTATTTGCCGGAGACAGACACCCCACGAGATAATGCCTACAGGCACCGAACGGCTGAGCCACTGACTGATTGACACCTTCCCACCTCACCTTAAATCAGGGATGTGTGACGTGGGCGCGGGGATAGGGCATCGGGAGGGTGAACAGACTGAACAGGACTCCATCGCTGTCACAGGTGACACAGAAAAATTGTAAAAGACCCAAGTTCTGCTAGTGAGAGTCCTAATTTTCAAATGCATGAGACCAACTTACTTTAATTTAATGCTTTTCCGCACCTCTGGCTTCAAGGGCTGGGGGTGTGTGGGGAAGGGAGGCGTCAAAGGGCTCAGCGCTCCCCACCCAGGAGGGTGGGATCCCCAACAAGAGGAGGAGGTGCAAGAGCTATAGGTGGGTCCATCAGGGGCAGACTGTCTAGAAGTAGCCCCACAGGTGTCCCCCCCACACCGCCTCTCCCCATGGTGGGGGGCACTGCCAGCAAATTGTGCTCCTGAGGCTCAGGGAGGGTGCCACCCCCTGCACAGACAGAGCAGGGACACAGTGGAAGGGAGCTGGCCCCAGGCCAAGGCCTTTCCAAAGCCCATTCCCTGTGGTTGGTGAGTTTCTAAAAACAAGTGCCTGTCCCAGTGGGGGCCAAGAGGAAAGTGAGCCTCCTGGCCCTGTCTCCCATTGGTTGGATTCGCCCAAGGGGCTGGGCCTCCCCTGCCTGTGACACTGCACCTCTGGGAGCCCGAGAGGCCGGTGGCCCGGCACACCACAGCCACGACAGGGAAGCAAGGAGGAAGGTGTGCACCTGGGGCCCGCGTGCCAGCGGCGAGTGGGACCCGGAGCAGCCACCACAGCAGGCCCAGCAGCGGCAGTGGTTCCAACCACCACTGAGGCTCTGCAGCAGCACCTGAACCCAGGCCCGGCCCAGTGTGGTTCGGCTGCTTCCGCGGGGCACCTTGTACTGTGCCACGTGTACTGCCTGTCTCAGCGAAGGGACAGCTTCCAGGCCCGTGTCTCCCATGTATGGACCAGGGGCTTTGCACTCCCACCGACCCACTGTGAGCTCACCTGGATTTAGAAACCGCATGAGGGCACACGTCCTCGGTGTAGCAGCAGGTGGCAGTTTTCTGCTGCCGGTTCTTGACTTGCTCTAGCTTCTGAGGGCCGCCCTACCAACGGCCACAAGCCAGGTGGCTTGCAACCACAGAGATCTCTTCCCTCGCAGCTGCACAGGCTGGACACCCAAAGTCAAGGTGTCGGCAGGGCCAGGCTCTCTCTGAAGGCTCTAGAGGGGATCCTTCTCGGCCTCTTCCAGCTCCTGGTGGTTATTGGCAGCTCTTGGCTTGTAGGCTTCCCTCCAATCTCGGCCTCGGCCATCACGTGGTCTTCTTCCCTGGGAGGGTATCTCCCTGTGTCTCTGTGTCCAAATCCCTACCTCGTGTAAGGACACCAGCCATTGGATTTGGGGCTCCCCTCAATTCAGTATTATCTCTTCTTAACTTGATTATATCTATAAAGACTCGATTTCCAAATAAGGTCACAGTCACAGGTGACCAAAGGGGGAGTCAGGACTTCCACACATCTTTCTGGGGTCACAAGCCTACCCACAACGTTTTATCAGAGAAATCAAGCACCACCGTCATAGGCTGCCCATCTCATTCTCCCGTAAGGAAACTGTCATCCTTCGAGTCATCATGGACCCAGACCACCCAGGGCCAAGGCTTGCCACAAAGGCCTTGGCACCCATCCCTGAGTTTCCTTCACCTGTCTCTGCTGGTTAGGTGTCCAAGACTCCAACCACTCTGTTCACCCCACTTCCACGGGAGCCTCTCTGGGTCGGCCACAGAGGATGGCCCCGTCAAGCTCCTCAGAGATGCCAGCAGACCCTTCCTTGTGCATTTCCTCTCCATTTCGTAAGGGGAATACCCTCTTGGCACTCCGAACCCTCAGATCCCACGTGGCAAATCCATCCTAATACGCCAGCCTTCAGGAGCCTTCTGACCCACCGCCTCTCACGGGGCCTTTGCCAGGCTGTTGCATGCATGGGCGCCTAGCAGGTCCAGTGGGGTCTCACCCCTCAGTGGTAATGGGAGAACCAGGGGTGGGATGCAAAACCCGAGGGAGGAACTGTCAGGCCACGGCTGCCACCACATGAGGAATGAGCTGTCGTTGTGGGTGCTTCTTGCCACCCAGCTCCCAACCACAGCCAGTGCTGGGCCCTCAGCCCAGAAAACAAGGCTAAGGTATGGACATGAGAGGCTCCCAAACCAAGCAGGATAGGAAAGTCCTGGGTCCTCCCAACAGCCCTCTGAATGGGTAATTTTTGTGTGAGGAGAGTGAGGCACAGCAAGGTTAGGTAACCTGCCAAGGTCACCAGGTGCCAGCTCCAGAGGAGGCGGCTTGCCAGTTCCAGACCCTGCCACAGGGGGCTTGCTTCTGCAGGTTGGCCCACATGGCCCATTGGCACCGACTAGCAGAGAAGCAGAGGCAGGCACCGAAGCTTGGAGCAAAGTTAAAGTAGAAAAATGCTTACAATTGAAAAAGTATGGTCCACTGACGTCATGCTTTCCAAATAGTGGGAGAAGACTCCCACGGTTTCCTTCTGCAACAGAAGTCGTCGGCCCAGCTCGGAAGCAAAGCTGGACCCCCCGTCCCCGGCACTCCTTATTTGTCAGGAGAGCTGGGTCACCGGCGGCGTCCTCCTCCCCGTGGGGACAGAACACAAGCTGTGGGAGGTCAAGCCAAGGGCACTTGGGCCAGGAACTTAACTGATCCCATTCCCTTCCCTCCAACATTAGGGATGAAACAAGACACTGTCAGCATCACACGAGGTTATACAGAGTGACGGTTAATTTTACGCGGCAACTTGGCTGGGCCACCCGGTACCTAGAGATCCAATCAAACATTATTCTGGATGTTTCTGTGAAGGGTTTGGGGGTGAGATTTACATTTAATCGGTGGACATTGGGCGAAGCAGACCGCCCTCCCTCACCTGGGCAGGCCCCATCCCATCTGCTGGCGGCCGGAAGAGAACAAAAAGACTGACCTGCCTGGAGCAAGAGGGAGGTCTGCGCTAGACACCTCTGGACTTGAACTACATGCCCGCTCTCCTGAGTCGTCAGCCTGACAGCCCAACCCTGAAGGTTTTGAATTTGTCAGGCTCCATAATCACATGAGCCAACCGCTTAAAATAAGCCTCCCTATAAAGACACATCCTACTGGTTCTGTTTCTCTGGAAAATTCTAAGACATGTGGTTTGAGACAATACAAACCTGGGAGGCCCTCCAGGATGGCAGGTTCGGCTTAGCTGGGGACGACTGTCCCACCACCGAGCTTCCTAGACGTGGAACCTCAAGCTTGGAAGATGGGCTCATACTGGGAACCCAGTCTGCCCCATCTATACTGTCCTCTGACATAATGTTGGCAGCCAGAGGATTTTACAGAATTGGTTCTATTTTTTTTTTTTAATTTTTATTTATTTATGATAGTCACACAGAGAGAGAGAGAGAGAGAGGCAGAGACATAGGCAGAAGGAGAAGCAGGCTCCATGCACCGGGAGCCCGACGTGGGATTCGATCCCGGGTCTCCAGGATCGCGCCCTGGGCCAAAGGCAGGCGCCAAACCGCTGCGCCACCCAGGGATCCCCAGAATTGGTTCTAGATTGGCAGCAGTCGGGACACCCGCGTGGCTCAGTCGGTTGGGTGTCTGACTCTTGATTTCAGCTCAGGTCACCATCTCAGGGTCATGGGATCAAGCCCCACATCTGGCTACGTGCTCAGCAGGGAGTCTGCTTCTCTCTCTCTCTGCCCCTCCCCTCGCTCACGTGGGCGCACTCTCCCTCTCTCTCTGATGAATGAATGAATGAATGAATAAACAAATAAAATATTTTCTAAATAAATAAGTGGTCAGCAATCAAGAGAAGAAAATGGCTGTCCTGGACTGGCCGGTCTTCTGCATCTCCATCTAGGGCTTTGGTGGATGCACACTGAGCAAGTTCCCATCTACGAAAGTCTGGGTTTCTTTCTCCCAAAGCCTGAAGGACTTGCTCTTGAAATCTCTAGGGACGCCTGGGTGGCTCAGTGACTGAGCACCTGCCTTCGGCTCAGGGCGTGATCCTGGGGTCCTGGGATCGAGTCCCACATGGGGCTCCCCGCGGGGACCTGCTTCTGCTTCTGCCTGTGTCTCTGCCTCTCTCTCTCTCTCTCTGTCTCTCATGAATACATGAATAAAAAGAAAAAAAGAAAAAGAAATCTCTGCATCCGACAGAGAGAATCGTGTAAATGCAGAAAGACCGTCTCAAGTGGTCACGCTGTCCTTCCTAGTTGGGATCCAGGTGTCCATTTCCTTATTCCTAAATCATCCCTGATGGCAATGTCCACCTTAGCCATGCATGCACTCAGTTGATCGTCCTTCTCCCTTAGTTCACTCACCAATGCCAAACACACACACACACACACACACACACACACACACACACACAAAGCAAACAAAGCTGCTCCTTTTAAGCGTGCTGCGATGATTGACCGCCAGGAAGGATCAGAGTGTCTGAGGTTGCCCTGCTTCCACCTATGCTCCAAAGGCATTTGTTCTAAAGCAAGAGGACCAATGTGCAGCACACATGCACACATTCTCCCTCTGCAGCAGCATGACGGTGGCACCTGCAGACAAGTCAGCTACTGAGTATTTGGGATCTCTAGAACACAGAGGTGAAAGCAGCTTTTCCTTCCTCTCCTCTTCCAACGAAATGTAGCAGATACCCGTCCCCGGCCCTGGAGTCCTAGCTGTTCATTGGTTTGTTGGTTTGAGGCTTTGAGGGGCAGGGGCTATTTGTTTGCTTTAGGGAGCTTGGTGAGAGCATAATGACAAGAAGCCGATGCCAGAGCATATGAAACGAAAGTTCGCGCTCCCATCCCACCTGCTTGTGGTCCTTGCAGGGAATCAGTTCATTTTCCTGGCCTGTGGCTCATGGCCCCATTCTCCTAGAAATGATGTCCTGGCATTTCTCAAGTTTCTCCAAGCCCTAAGCTTTAGGGTGTCTGTCCTCACGTGTCAACATGCATCAGAATCACCTGGAACAACCCACTTAGGTGGTTTTAAATGTTCTAGAAGCCACACTAAAAGAATGTAAAAGGAAGGAGGTAAGATTGATTTTAAAAATTATATATTTCAGTTAACTCAATGTATCTGAAATATTACTATTTCAACATGTCACCAGTACAAACAAATTGAATGGGGTATCGGAGGTATCTTTCTCATACCAAGTGTGAAGTCACTGGGCAGCCCGGGAGGCTCAGCGGTTTAGCACCGCCTTCCACCCAGGGTGTGATCCTGGAGACCCGGGATCGAGTCCCACATCAGGCTCCCTGCATGGAGCCTGCTTCTCCCTCTGCCTGTGTCTCTGCCTCTCTCTCTCTCTCTCTGTCTCTCATGAATAAATAAATAAAATCCTTAAAAAAAAAAAAAAGTCGTGTGCACCTTACCATCCACAATTCAAGTGTTCATTTGCCACAGCCACACTAGCGGCAGCCACCCAGGGCAGTGCAGGCCTGGAAGACTTGGTCAAACACAGGGCACTGAGTGCCAGACCCAGAGTTTCTGGTTTGGTGGGTCTGGGGCCGGGTGGGGCCGGGAACCCGAATATCCATTGAGCTGCTGCCGTCCAGGGATGCTCTCAGAGCTGCCGCTTTAGAGAAACATCAGAGGCAACAGGTGGGAAGAAACAACGATGTCAACCCAGCGCATTAACTATCATTATCTCTGAGTGGGATGAGGCTCTTGGTGTCGCAAAAGCCTCAGCCGCTTGGACAGAGGCCAGATGCACAGGTCTGGTGACGCAGATGTCCATGCCCAGTCCCCCAGGCTGAGGACACAGGAGACCCGCCCGGGCACCCTCTGCGGTTCAGGGCTGGCTCATGGAGGTGCTCTGATGCCTCTCAGCCCTGGTTCCCGAGTGAGGCTTCCCTACAGAGACGAGATGGCTGTTTCTGTGCATCTTGTGTCTGGACACACGTGCTTTGGAGACTAATACGTCCTCCCCGGCCTTGCGCAGAGAATCCGTGCCATGCACCACTTCCATTCCTGGGCGCCTGCTTTAGACACACACGCTTCCGTCTGGGTGACACCACGGCTGCACTCTGGGCCAGGAGTGACAGAAGGGCCCACTGTGCAGTGGGAAGGGGCCACCGTGCAGGCCTTAGCTCCGGGCAGGTGTCAGTTTTAAAGAAATTATGGTGACCAGCAACCTGTTCTGCATTGTCCCGTCTCCCAGTGAAGGAAGGAAAGCCACTGCGCCAAGCAAAAATGTAGGAAAGGCCTAATAATGGATTGCCTTTTGCAAGAGGCCACAATCGTGGCCCGTGTGGCCCCGAGGCTGAGCTCTGATGACAAGGGCAGCTGGAGGGGAGAGTGTTTCCGCGTGGCGTCTGTCCAGCGTCAGACAGGACTGAGCCTCCCCGCAGCCCCACTGTTCACCGGCCACATCCCTGGCCCCTAATCTTAGTGACCTCGTCTGTGGCGTGAGGGGTGGCGCCCTACTCATCTCAGACTCTGCTGTAGATGAAAAGAAACCATCCCTGCTGGGTGTTCAGCCCAGTGCCCAGCACGGAAGACACGATGAGCGGAAGCAGCTACCTACCAAGGCAGACCAGGGTCCGTAAGGCCGGAAAGGTAGGTAGAAGGAGGTGACCTGCGAGTTACATGTCGTGACCCCGGGCTCCGTTCCAACCTCCTCAGAGAAGTGTGTTGGGCATCAAAAGCAGATGTGAAAGAAATAGGAGAAGGTTCAGACAGGTCAGAGGGCGAGACCCCCCCAGAATCATAGATCCAGGACAGAGCCTCCTGGTAGGAGAAGGGAAAGGATGGTGATGGCCCCTTCCACTCTTGGCCCCCAGCCTCCCTCCCAGGTGGCAGCATGGAGTATGGGCTGCAGCCATGGGGGCACGTTTGTCAGGAGGAGAAGCAGGAGTTAAGGGGGAAATGCTGAGAGTTGGACGCTCCAGGCTCCAGACCCCAAAGTCAAGGGGATATTTACAGTTTCCTTCTGGCTTATCCGATCACTCTTCCCAGCTAAGACTAGAGATCAGATACTGGGCAGAAACCTGCTCTAAAACACCTCCCCCCCACATACCCCTAAATGTTTCTGGTTCCAGAAATCTTGTAGCAGATTCTTCAGATCACAGTGGGACATTAGGCAGGTAGTGAGGGGTATGCCAAAGACCAACGCAGCATAAACCCCTTTTGGCAACAAGCCCCCATCGCTGTACCTCTAAAGGGGTCTCACTGAGTCTGCATGGCCTCTGTAGCTGGTGTATGGGGTGGGGAGCCTACACTGGGCCAGGATTGGATAGAGTTTCAATCCATCCAATATGATAGCCACCACCCGATGGGGCTACAGAGCCTTTGAAGGGGGGCTAGTCTGAGAGGTGCTGCAAGAGTCAAACACATACCAGATCCTGATGACTGTAAAAAAAAAAAAAAAAAAAAAAAAGTGAACACCAATACTTTTATATTGATTACCTCTTGAAACGATAATATTGTTGATACAAGTTACATATGTCATTGTATACGTGATCCATATTTATATGTAAGAGTTTGTATTTTTATGCATAATTTCATATTATGTAGCAGAGGATTAAGTATGTTATTGAAATTAATTTCACTCACTTAGTTTCATTTTTCATGGGACTACTGGAAAATTAAAATCACGGCTGTGGCTTGTCTTTGTGGCTCACATCATGTTGCTGTCGGACAGCGCTGGCCTGGAAGATGGCTGAGACTCCACCATTCCTTTGACAGCAACATTTCCCAAAATATGCACCTGAGCACTAGAGTCCCGGGGTGTGTTCTCCCCCAAAAGATTTCCTTGCCCTTGGCAGGTAGGTATGGGAAGGGCCTTCTACATCCTCCATCCCTCCCTCGAAGATGCACATTTGCACAGTTAAGGACCCTCCGTAGTCATGTAATGAGACGACCTGTCCACGCCGGCATTCCCCAAATAATTGTATTTCCCCATCCTGTCCTTGCACACCCCACAGAACCAGTGTCCACGGGACTGACGCTGAGACTGCCTCGCCAACCCACCACGGGGAACACGAGCCCTTAGCAGCAAGAGAAGCTGGAGATGCGGCACGAACGCCACATGCAGAATTTATGAGGCTCGGTGGGAAAGCAGCAGAGGAGATGTGATGTCCCTGTTCCAGGTCAGTAGCGCTCAAGATCAGACCTAATGGCTGCAGAAGGATTGATGGAAGGACGGACGCCCGATCTCATCAGTCACCACCTAAATCATCCTAATATCTTCATCACAGCCTGTTTTTCACGAGCCAGAAAATTACTTAGTAGTGGTGGGGGAGGTGAGAATCATAAGCATTAAATACTCTGTGCTCTCCACCTTGGTGGTTACTGGGCTTATAATTGTGAACATTTCCACTAATTTAGCAAACTCCTATTTGCCTTCGGAGGCCAAGGATCTGCGATCTAAATGGTTTGTCTCTGTCAAATTGTCAGCCAACTGTAGGAGGTCAACCATATTTCTTCCTCTCCCCGCGGTCTTTTCCCGGGGGGGGGGGGGTCCTGGGTGGGGGAGGGGGCTTGAAATGACCAGCAAGAAGACTGCCATTAACAACCAATGGCTGCTTCTCCAGTTTGGGGACAGCAGCCATCTCGGTCACCCAGAGTGACTTTTATGTCCTAGAAGAATCACTTGCGTGGCCTCTCCTATGCCATTCACTTAACCATGGCCTTGGGGAAAGGATGGCAGGACCCTCTTTGACGTCTTAAAAGGGCCCGAGACCGAGTCTTCCTCCTGACATAGCTGACACATTTGATCTGCCTGGCCAGGCACTGCCTCCTCTCGGGAGCCCCCGTCACATCAGTGGTGCTGATTTCAGTGAAATGGACCTTTCTCAACATCACGGACAGAATCCAGTAAAAGGATTTTCTCTGCCCGCCATCCCCTTAACAAGTTCGACCCATGCTCTGCCCCGAAGCTGCTGTATCACCCCAACGTCTGCCTGAAGATAGGGACCTTCAGTGCTGAGAGAAGCCTGAGACCCAGAGCGTCTCAGAGAGTGACAGAGGTTGTCACTCTGTGACTGAGAATGGGATGATCCAGGGCCTCATCAGTGACCCACCCATGAGCCCTGCAGGGACCATCAGTGTCCCTGCCAGTATACAGGTGGGGGAGCTTCCAAAACTCTACCTAGACCTTAGAACAAAAGCTACAAGGCCGTGGTAAAAGTCTGATTTTAACTTCCTTCTTCCCTCTTTAGGATGCAAAAGATAAGTTTCTTTATAACCTGTCCTTGAAGATAGCCATGTAAGACGGAAGGAAGGAAGGAAGGAAGGAAGGAAGGAAGGAAGGAAGGAAGGAAGGAAGGAAGGAAGGAAGAAAGGAAGGGCAAGAAGGGGAAGGGAGGGAGGGCAGGATGGAGGGAAGGAGAGATGCAGGATGTCTCTCCTGCTTGAAGCACTTCATTTCTGGGGTGACCTTGTTTGACCTTGGTTGTGTTTTTGTTGTTGTTGTTGTTGGGTTTTTTTGTTTTTTTGGGGGTTTTTTTTAGCATAAAATCTGAGAAAAAAGCATAACAAGCTTGGCATTACTTGCTTAAGAATGATATTCTTGATGTGTGAGTCTCACCTGTCTCTTCAGAGGGTGAAGTCACATTCTCCGGGCCTCTCCTAAAGACCTTCCTCACCACCACCTGAGGCTCACCGGCAGGAAAGGTTCCCAGGGCCCAAGGAGAAGAGTCAAGGTGGGGCAGGGGATCTCAGTCAACAGGCCACCTTTCAAGGGGAGGGCTACCTGGAAGGGAAGAGAGCTGATGCTGGAAGATGCCCCGGCCCCTGCCCCAAGAGCAGAGCATGGAAGGATGCAGTAGAACCCCAAGGATCATGGACAACACGGGGGGCGGTGGAGGCTCCTTTTCACTTGCAGTGGAAGAGTTTCTCGGCTCTATCTCCAAGGCAAGTAGGACTGTAATTATTTGCCATTAACAATGAACCTGGGAAGATAATAAGTAGTAAAGTTCTGTTTTGTTCTGGAAACGTTCTCCCAGCAGGACGGGAAAGCATCCACTGTCTTCCGTCTTGTCATCCATGGCCATTGACCTGCCCAGCGAGAGCGGTGAGCTCTTGGCTCACTGGAATCAGTGGCATTTTCTTCTTGAACCACAGCCCTGTGACCCGAGCTACGGAGAATGACAAAGTCCGGAGGGGCTTGGTGGGTGAGGAGGGCATGCGCCCGGCCCTTCACAGCCTCGACACAGGGAAACCACCCGAAGACTTGCTTTAAGACACTTTGCTTTCAAACCAAATGCTGAACGCATGGATGTTTAAAACCCGCACCCAACCTCATCCTTTGGTCTTATTAGGAAGTGTGGGCTGGGGTAGAAATATGCAAGCACCAGAGGAGGGGCAAGAATATGCAAACCATCCTCACACCCCAGACTTCCAGATTCTTCATCTGCTCCAACCATGTCCCAGGCTCCAGCTCCCACAACTGTGCACCCAGACTATGGAAGCACCTTCTTGCCCCCGCCGTCCTTCCCCCTGTAAGGGCAACTTCTGGACCACGCAGCCAAAAGCAGAACAGCAACAGGGGCTACTCTGTGGCCTGAGGAGGCATCAGCAGTTGGGAAGGGAAGGCCAGGCCCAGGCTTTGCAAACCTGGGGCTCCGTACGGCTCCTCTGTGGTAGCAGATCGCAGTGCTTCCTTCCTCAGCTTGGTGCTTGCCTCACCAGGGAGATGCATACATCAGTCATTAAGGGGCACATTCAGGATGAGCTAATTAGCTGGCAAAGCGCTGGGTAAGGGTTCTGTAGTGTTGTTATTTTTAGTCAGGGGGTTTTGAATTGTGACGCAAGGCATCATTATGGTTGGCTGTGTCAGCTTTAATGAGGTGCCTCATTAAGTGCAAGGATGCACATTAACACCTGTCCTAGGTTGGGCTTCTGTGGGCACCCGCCATCATGATGGCACCAGAGGGAACAAGCAGCGGGTGGGGCGGGGTCAGGAGCCAAGATGTCAGAAATCATCCAAACACACCTGATGACCTCTCAATGCCACATCCCCCCCACCCATTGTCCTGTTCTTGGCAGCAAAGTCCTTGGAAAGAGTTGTCCACATGTCCTGGTCCTCCATGCTCTCTACGCCCCCTACCACCAACATCTTCTCCCCACCACTCCACCAAAACCACCCCGGTCAAGGTCACTAATGATCTCCCATTGCCAATTCCAATGGCCAGCTGGCTCCGAAGCATGTTTATCCTGCCCCAGGCTCATCCTGGGACTTCCCTCTACATGTACCAATCAGCCTCCTCCTCACCTCTGTGTGGATGTCTCCTAAGCTTACCTGTCCAGAGCTCTTGTTTTAGTATCTCACACCTGCTGCTCCCCCAACCAGCCCACAGCCATGAAGGGCAAGCCATCCACCAGTTGGATAAGGCCAAAGCAACAGCCTCCCACCTCAATTCCTCTTTCCTCTCCTGCCTCTCATCCAATCCACCAGAAGACTACATCAACCCACCTTCAAATACATCCAGAAAGTGAGCAGTCGTCACGTCACCACTAGTGCACCAGTTGGAAACACCCTCACCTCCCGCAGACCTGCAACTCCTCCGTGCCTATGTTCTGTCCATCCAAAGTATCAGGGGAACATGGCCAGTAGGAGCCACACAGAAGGACCTAAGGATTTCTTTTTTTTTTTTTTAAGATTTTATTTATTTATTCATGAGAGACACAGAGAGAGAGGCAGAGACACAGGCAGAGACACATGCCGGGAGCCTGACATGGGACTCAATCCCGGGTCTCCAGGATCATGCCCTGGGCCAAAGGCAGGCGCTAAACCGCTGAGCCACCCAGGGATCCCAAGGATTTCTAAGTCTCAGCGTGGTGCGCTGGTGACAGCACCACAACGAGGCATGGACACACGTGGGTGCTTCCCCTCAGACAAGCCGCCAAGGTGTCCCAGTGAGGACATGGCAGAGGAGGAGACCAGCAGGCCCAGCAGGGACCACCCTCCTCTTCATGCATCTGTGGGAAAGTGAGGCAGGGCTGGAGAGCTGACGGGTTCGTAATGGAATTCTCATGGGCTCACCATTTACCAAGGGATTCGGCACAAGGATGGCGCTTAAGGAAAATGTGCGTTATCACACAGCAGAGGAAACCTAGAAACACGCGGAGAAGCATCTGTCAATACCCACGGCGGCTAAAGCAAGAGGCTGTCTGGATTTGGGGAACTCTAGGACAGACGCACTTCTAAGGCTTCACCGTCACTTGCAGGCTTTAGGTTTTGCAGAGAAAAGGAGCAGCAAACTCAATCTGTGAGAATTTGCATTGAAGCAAGAGAAAATGAATTTCCCTAATGTAGGTTCTTGCTCATTTCACGAGCAAGGAAGAGAGTGTCATCACGAAGAGCTCCAAAATCACAGTTTAAACACATCCTGAGCTCAAAAATGTGGGCTCCAAGCAAAGCAAATTATCACATTTTCGAGAGTCATCACCAGTGGGAAGTAGAGGGAAGCTGATAAACGTGTGAGTAGTTTAGAGTGAACAATTTGCCTCCCTGCTCGAAAGTTTATAAATAAAAGAGGGAAATAAGATCCAGCCGTGTCCTTTCCCACGCAGGCAGCGCGCTCGGGAGACCAAGTCCACCAGGTCTCGGAATCAGCCTGGTAAAAGTTGGGAAACGTTTTCAAACCTTCCTCCGGCGCAGCCCCCCACCATCCTCTGCAGCGTCCTTGCGCCATCTCGCAAACGGGGCTCCTCTCCCCTCAGGCCTGGGGGCAGACACCTCCAGAGCCCCCGCCCTGCCCGGGGAGCATGCACCGGCCCTGCACACGTGGCACCGGCACCAGAGAAAAGCAAGATACGGTCTCGGTGGTGGGAGAGCGTACCTCAGGCCCGGGGCCAAGGCAGGGCGGCGGGTACGTGAGGCGAGGTGTGAACAAGGAACAGAAAGAAGTCAGAGGGGGTTTGGAGGGAGGGGAGGTTGTGTCCAGCTACCGGATACAGGCCGGTGGCTTGCAGAAGCTGACATTTGGGTTGGGCCTTGAAGGGCTGCGAATGCCAGAGAGGAAGAGGGGCTCCCGAGGAGCCCCGCCAGCATGTGCAAAGGCCAGGGGTCGCGATGCAGGCTCAGGGGACATGGGTCATCTGGCCTGGCTGCTGGGTCATGCAAGGCACAGAGCAAGAGAGAGAGAGAAAGAGAGAGGGAGAGAGAGAGAAGGAGCAGGTCTAGAGCAAAGCCAGGCCTGGGCCGGGGAGGTCTTGGCTGGCAATCTATTAGCATTTGAACTTGATTCAGAGTCTACAGGCCTCATCCCGTTGGCGACTGACGGCTATCTGAGCATCACAGAGCTGCTCTCCCCGGGGAGGGAGACCCAGGGACTCCAGAAAACCCCTCCTTCTGGCAAAGCTGCCATTGCCACATTTCTGGGCTCACTCTGACCCCAGCCCAGGGGTATGAAGCGGTTTCTTGGGCAAGAATTAAACTGAGCAGAAATCAGCTTCTCTCCTCCAAAGACTGTAAGTCATCCTATTTCAAGGCTTGACCGAATCATTTGACCTTTCTAGGTCTAGGTGTCGGAGTCCCACGAAAGCCACGGTGGGCCCTCAGTCCCCCAGGAATGGCGCATCCACACACAGGATGGGCCCAGCCGTGGGCATCCCACGCTCCTCCTGATATCCCAGGACACTCGACCGTGGCGCTGTCCCTGGAATGGGAACAGCCGGGGCCATAAGTGATTCATCTTCTGCAGCAGGAAACTGTACCAGACTAACCTGTGATGCCAGGTCAAAATTTTCAGGTAAAGCACAACTAATTATTCAGAGGCTGTGTTGCAATTGCAGTAAACATTGCAACCGCTCTACTTAAAATTGTCACTTACGTGAAACCCAAAGGCAAAAAGTGGTTCTGAAGCACGCCACGGTAGGCGCGGGCGGTCGCCGATGGCTGGGAGGTGTGTGGTGTAATGTAAGCGCCACCAGGCAGGCCTTCTCTCTGTTCCCCTGACTCTGGGACCTGTAGCTTCCAAACAACCCGTTTCCTCTTGTGTCACCCACACTTGTTCATGAGGATGGATGCACCGACCTCCCCCTGCCCTGGCCCCCGCCCCAATGTCTCAGCTCTAGCAGAAATCCCATCTGGCTCCCACAGTCCTGCTTCCTTGGAAACCCTCCTCCTAGAGTCACAGGGGAGGATAAAGCAGCCCCAGGTCAGAATCTACCAGAAGCTCGCCTGGACCCACCCCTACAGACTCTAAACAGCTGCCCAACGCACCTGCGCATGCTTGCTCTGGCTCCTTCCCTCTCCAGCCGGCCCAGCGCAGCACCTGCTTGGCCCAGGGCCTCCCCGAGGCAGCTCCTGAGCCTCACCTGGTTTGGCAGCATCACTCACACCTGTGCCAGGACTTTAAAATGCAGATTTCCAGGCCCCGCGTGGTATGAGGTGGGGCTTGGGAGTCATTTCTTTCAGAATCACCCCAGCTGGTTCTCACCTCGAGTCAGGCCTGCAAGCACAGGCCAGTCTGCGGACTCTGGCTTCCATGATCTGTGCTCTCTGGCTTTGCTACGAACTGCGGCACCATCTCATCTCCTTCCTTCACTCCGCACGTGCGTCCTGAGTACTTTTGTTGGGTCAGGGGCTATGCTGGGTGCAGAGGGGATGAGGGAGGGGATTTGTGAGAAATTAAGAAGACACAGCTCTGGAATGAGAAAGCTCATTGTCGGCTACAAATAACAGAAATGGGGATAAATCACCGCTGTCCACTGTGACCGGGTCGCCAAGAAAATGATTATCCTACTTTCATCAGAGTAAAGGAGAGGCTAATCCTCCCTGAAAGCCAGAGGTGGCTGCCCAGAGCTGCATCTTGCAGGACCAGTGAACCAAACAGATAAGAGAAGGGTCACTCACCACCCCAACCTATTTTCTTCTATACCGTCCTTTTTTTTCTCTACCATCCTCTTCCAGAATTATGAGGGTGCCCATATTAAGGCTGCCCCATAATTTATAAAATCACTTTCCCATTATTGCAGGTTTAGTTTACTTCCAATTTTTTTCTCTTGCAAACATATTACAGTCTTGAAGAATTAAAAATAGTTCCCGCAGGAACTATTCTGCAGGAAAATTCTTTTCTTTTTTTTAAAAAGACTTTATTTTTATTTATTCATGAGAGATACAGAGAGAGAAAGAAGCAGAAACACAGGCAGAGGGAGAAGCCGGCTCCATGCAGGGAGCCTGATGCAGAACTTGATCCCAGGTCCCCAGGATCACGACCTGGGCCAAAGGCAGGTGTTAAACCGCTGAGCCACCCGGGCGTCCCCCTGCAGGAAAATTCTACAACGTACAACTCCCCTGTCAGGATACTATATTTTAACACTAAATAAAATAAAATAAAATAAAATAAAATAAAATAAAATAAAATAAAATAAAATAAAATAAACAACCCAAACTGTGCCAAAGTTTAAAGATGAAAATTTGATTATTACTTTAATTACTATTCCTGAGCTATGAATAAAGAAGTATTCTTAAAAGCATTTATTGGCAGGACACCTGGATGGCTCAGTCTGACTCTGGGTTTCTGCTCAGGTCATGATCTCAGGGTCATGGGATCGATTCTCCCATTGGGCTCCACGCTGGGCATGGCGTCTGCTTGAGATCCTCTCTCTCTCCCTTTCCCTCCCCCCACTCATGCTCTCTCTCTCTCTCATTCTCTCTCTTTCTCTCTAAAACAAATAAATAAAATCTTTATAAAAATATTTACTGGCAATTTTTAATTCTTCTTCCTTTGAGAATTTTATTTGTCTTTTATCCATTATAGTGTTTGTCTTTGGGCAGCCCAGGTGGCTCAGCGGTTTAGCGCCGCCTTCAGCCCAGGGCGTGATCCTGGAGTCCTGGGATCGAGTCCCACGTCGGGCTCCCTACGTGGAGCCTGCTTCTCCCTCTGCCTGTGTCTCTGCCTCTCTCTCTCTCTCTCTCTCTCTCTATGTGGGTCTCTCACGAATAAACAAATAAAATCTTAAAAAATAGGAAAAGGGGGCAGCCCGGGTGGCTCAGCGGTTTAGCATCGCCTTCAGCCCAGGGCCTGATCCTGGAAACCTGGGATCGAGTCCCACATCGGGCTCCCTGCATGGAACCTGCTTCTCCCTCTGCCTCTCTCTCTGTTTCAAATAAATAAATAAATAAATAAATAAATAAATAAATAAATAAATAAATAAAATCTTTTTTTTTAATGTTTTTCTTTTTCTCACCAATTTCAAGGAATTTTTCAAGCTTGCAAAAATATTCGCCCTTTATTATATATAAGAAATACATATATTTGAGATTCTCTTATTTGTTGTTCACCTTTCATTTTTGAATATGATATGTTTGAGGATACTAAAGTCTTGTTATGCATAGTAAGACCCACCGATATTTTGCTTTGTGATTTCTGGTTGGATGGATCTCATTGCTAAATTACATTTTTAAACTGCTGTGTATTTAATGGCTTCTGCTACATTGTCCCATATTTTATGTTCTATCAGTATATGGTGTAATTAAATACTGATTGAATGTGCTCTTGAAGGGCCGTGCCCAGGGCATCGATTTTGTGTGTGTGTGTGACCATATAAGCAGCAGTTGGTGCTCCTGGGAACCTATCATCCTACAAATATGAGACACTTGCTCCCACTTTATAGGCAGGTTCACCTCAAACGTCCCTTCCAACAGCTACAACAATTGTCATTAAAGAACACATGCCTAAACCAGTCGGTCTAGTAGAAACTCTGTCCTTCTGTAGTGATGATTTGCAAAAGTTCTGTCCCTGTTCAGTGTCAAGGGGCAGAAATTAAGGAAACACCAAGAAACAGAGGAGCTCCTGTTCCCTACCTAACCTCACGCCCCCGTCATCAGACTGACCTCTAGCTTTTTTAGAACTAGCTTCTTCCCTCTGCTCTTCCCTAACCACTAAAAAACAGATATCGGGAAGGTCCTCAACGGCCAGACTGAGCAAGCCTGTCTCCGCCACATCTGTCAGAGCATTTCACTCTGCGGCCCTCTCCCATTTCCTTGAGACCTTCCCCCACTTGGCTTTTGGGGTCTGCTCTTGCTGGTTCGTCCTCTGCTCTTCTATACTTCCGTGAAGGCTTTGGTCATCCACTCTCCTTTATTCTACAAACTCTAAACTCGGCTTCCTTTGCTCTACCCCAGTTGTTCCCCAAGGATGGCCCTTGGAGCCACAGCATCAACTGGGAGCCTGCTAGAAATGCGAATTCTCAGGCCCCACTCTGGACCCACCAAGTCAGAATTTCTGGGGTTGGGGCCCCGCACGTGCTAAAGCCTGAGGACCATTTGCTTTGCATAATCTCACTAATCTTCATTTCTTCCAGGCCAAACACTGCTTGTGAGCTCTAGACCTACACACTAAGCGCCCCCATTGAACATCCCCTTTTCTGACATCTAACAGGGACCTTGACTCTCACACAGGGAAATAATGTCATCTTTGTGTCCCTCCCCAGCCCTCCCCTGTTCCCCCCACCTCCATCATTACCTCTCCCCATGAATAGCACCCCTGCCCTGCATTTCCTTCCGGGCCCTGTTCACACCTCACCTTCCCATGAGTCCTGACCATCCCTGTTCCCACAACTGCCACCTGCCACCCACCCACCCTCCCTCCTGAACCCCCCTTCCCCTACCCATCTTTTTTTCCCAAAGCACCTTCTTCCTCTACATACCCACCATGTTTGGTGTTTATTTTCTGTCTAGAACAGAACCTCCATAAGGGGGGGAGTTTTGTTTGATTCACTGCGTACCTCAAGTGTCCAAATAATGTCTGGCACACGGGAAGCATCCGTGAGATATGTAAATGAGTGAACAAATCCATCTGATTCAGTCCACTTCCCCCACATTTTTGTTGTGTGAAGTCAGACTAGACTTTTGTTGTGTGAAGGTGACTACAGTGTGACTTCGTGGGTTTCCCAGCCTATTGCTGAGCAGAAAAGTCGATCATAGAATGGTGCACTTATAAGACCGCCTTTCTCTGCAATGTGTGTGCATAGACGCTACGTGTGCACAGCCACAGAGCAACGTTCAGGAGAGTCACCAAAACATCTGAGTTACCTGCTGTGATCTCATTCATGCGTCCACCTCGCACACGCAGGTTTCAAGCTCCAGCACCGAGCCGCTGGTCACACCGACCTGCCGGACCCAGATGAGGTGCTACATTCAGAATCTCAGCCGCTTGGTCTCGTCACCTCCTTTTTGGGAACTCGCTTTCCATGTACTTGTTTCCTGTGGCATTTCTCCTTACTGGTTCTTTCTTCCCCCTGGAGTTTCCTCCCTGGCCTCCCCCAGCCCTCCCTCTCCAGCTCCCCGGCTTCATCCCCTACCTCTCACCTGCACCGGCCTTTCCAATACCAGCCTTCCCTGGGGCCTCAACCCACTGCCAGCGTTCCTCCTGGGAAAGCCCGTTCGGACTGTTCTCCCTGGTTGGTTCATCCGAGGAACTTTATAATCAAATAGTTTAACTCCAGTAAAAGGAACAAACCAAAAACGGTGGCTATTTTGGGTGGGATTATATGACAGGTGTAAATTAATATGTAACATCTTCATTTTCTACGTAAGCACATGTGTGTGTCTGTCCACATGTTCAAGTCCTGCTCCTGATTCAGGAGGGTTTACAGCTTCCTCCGGGCAGGTTTGAGGCATTTCTTAAGTTCATTCCAGCTGTTTTATTTTCTTCCTTGCTGTCACATTGGATTTTTCTCTCCCGTTACATCGTTTGTCTTGTTTGTACATAAAGGGATCGATAGATAAACACTCGTTTTGTAAGTGGCTGCTTCACTAAGTTCTGGTTTTTATGGCTTTCCATCAGTTATTTTGTGTTTTCCAGATATATAAGCATATCATTTACACATAGAGATAGTTTCAGTTTTTTCCTTCCAGTACAAATGCCTTTTATTTCTTTCCCTTGTCAAAATGCATGGGCTAGTCATCCCAAAGTCATTAAATAACAGTGAAAACAGAGGGCAGGCTTGTGTTATTGCTCTCTTTAATGGAAATCCTCGAGTGTTTTCTGATTTAGTAAGGTGCTGGTTTGGGGCCTGAGATACAATATTTTTATTAAGAAAGTATCCATGAGGGGCTCCTGGGTGACTCAGTTACTTGAGTGTCTGAATTTTTATTAAGAAAGTATCCATGAAATCTTATTTTATTAAGTGGATATTGCCTCTTGTCAAATGCTTTGTTTTTTTGGCATCTTTGGAGATGACTTTTAAACTGTTATCCTTATTTCTATTAATATAATGGATTATGTTAATGGATTTCTTAATATGGATTCAACCTCACGGTACTAGTGATCCATTGCTGATAACAAATCATCCCAAAACTTAATGGCTTAAAGTAACAATGAACATTTATTTTCTTATAGTTTCTTTTTTTTTAAAGATATTTATTTATTTATTTATTTATTTATTTATTTATTTATTTGAGAGAGAGTGTGTGATGTGGGGTGGGGGCAGAGGAAGAAAATCTCAAGTAGACTCCCTGCTGAGTATGGAACCTAATAGGGGCTCGATTTCACAACCATGAGTCACAACCTGAGCCGAAACCAAGAGTAGGATCCTCAACTGACTGAGCCACCCAGGCACCCCTATTTTCTCATGGTTTCTGAGGGTCAGGAATTTGGGAGCAGGTTGTCCATGTTAACTAGACATTAATCATCAACAGCTGTTAACATCACATACACACCCCACACACACACACTCATGCACACGCACACATACCATTGGGGGTATTATTCTACTCCTGATAGAAGAATCTATCATTACCTGTTAAAGAATTGAACTCCAATTTGATCAAGCTTTGACTCAACCATCAATTAATTTATAGGAAATACAGAAGACAGAAGAATGTCATAGGGACATCATAGGGAAACAGTCAGCAAAATCCAGACCATAGGAGATGCTATGTGACAAATAATCCATTTTTTCAAACATAAATTGTAAGGAAAAGAGAGACAGACACCAGGAGAGAGAGAGAGAGATGTAGGGATCATCTATAGGTAAAAACAATGTGTATTCAACCACAACGTATGGATCTTATGCAGATCCTGACTCAAAGGGATCCCTGGGTGGCGCAGCGGTTTGGCGCCTGCCTTTGGCCCAGGGCGCGATCCTGGAGACCCGGGATCGAATCCCACATCGGGCTCCCGGTGCATGGAGCCTGCTTCTCCCTCTGCCTGTGTCTCTGCCTCTCTCTCTCACTGTGTGCCTATCATAAATAAATAAAAAAAATTAAAAAAAAAAAAATTAAAAAAAAAAAGATCCTGACTCAAAGAAAACATAAATAATAATAATAATAATGAGTGGGACCGAGGTGGCACAGTCGGTCAAGTATCTGATGCTTGGTTTTGGCTCAGGTGGTGACGTCAGGGTCTTGAGATCGACTCCCACGTCAGGCTCCATGCTCCATGCGGAATCTGCTTAAGATTTTCTCTCCTTCTCCCTCTGCCCCTTCCCCGCTCAGGCAGACTCCATCTCCCTCTCTCTCTCTTTCAAATTAATAAATAAATCTTTTTTAAAAATATATAAATAAATTTTTAAAAATAAGGAAACAGAAATTCGATCAGTAGCTGACTATGACCATATTAAGGAATCACTCTTAAATTTTTTGTTGTAATATTCACATTTTGAATTTTTCTCATCTTTTAGAGACTTCCTGAACTAGTAATGGATGATGGGATACCATGTCTGGGATTTATTTCAAAATCATATGAAAGCAGGAGGTGGATGGAGATATAGGAAAAGCCATATTGGCCATGTGACTGGCCTTTGCTGATTTTGGGTAATGGGCACAGGGGTTTCATTACCCTCCTCTGTGTGCTTTTGTATGTATGTGACATTTTACCATCTCAAAGCTTCTTAAACATCTTGACACATCATTTTCTTCTAGTCCGAGCTGCTCCTTTCCTTGAGAGTCCCATCTCAGTGATGGCATCCCCTTCCCCCGTGTATTAAGCCAGAAAGCTGGGGGAGAGCCCGTTCTCTGTCCTCTCCCTCGCTTTGCAGGGCCCATCAAAGTCTGGGTCTTGATGTTTTATACCTCCCACATTTTTTAATGGAGGCGAAATTCACATAATCACTTTGATGCGTATAATTCAGGGGCATTTAGTGCATTCACAGCCTTGTGCAACCACTTCTCTCTAGTTCTCTCTAGTTCATCACACCAGAAAAACACTCCATGTCCATTAAGTAATCACACCCCACTCCACCCTCCTCCCAGCCCCTGGTAACCACTAATCACAGCTTCCTGTCTCCATGGATTTGCCTATTCTGGACGGACTATAGCAAAAGAATCATGCAACTGTAGCCTTTTATGTTCGGCTCCTTTCACTTGACATCAGGTTTTCAAGATTTGTCCGAGCCATAACATGCATCAGTACCTGTTCTAAATTTTTATTAATCGTTCTGTTTCTTTGCATCCCTACCACCACGGCTTGACTTCAGGGCTCCAATCTCTCTTCCCTGGGCCGTCTGTACAGCCTCAAAATGACCTCCCTGCCTCCCCAACCCATTTTCCCCATTGCAGCCATGACGATCGTATATTTTACCAACACATCCCACCCCCCACATCAGCCAGCCACCCTCCCTCCGGGGTCACACCCAGGTCCCTTTAACTCAAACATCTCCCACATTGTTCTTTCTTCTCCCTCATTCCTTGATCACATTCATTCTGACATTGAACACACTCCTTGTCAGGGTCACCGCAGCGTTGCTTTCCCTAGCCAGACACCGGGAACAATCTAAAAGCCCATCCACGGAGGGAGGGTTGGAGTAATGATGTGACAGCCACAGGATCGAATGTCATCGGGCTAAAGGAACTGACACCAGGAGCTCCCGGAGGTGAAGCCTTCCTGCCAGAATAGACCACCAGGCCCTCATGTCAAGGAAGCAGCCAGACAAACTCAACTGGAGGAAGGTTCTGCAGAACACCTGGCCTGCAAGCCTCATCACCTGTGAATGTCATGAAACATGGAGAAGGGATGAGGAGTGGTTCCAGATTCAAGGCTTTAAGGAGGCAGGACAGCCAGGTGAGATGAGTGACCCTGGACCAGACCTCGAATCAGAAAAACTAATTGCATGTGAGGACGTACTGGGACAGCAGATGGAATCGGAACGTGGACCGGATGGACAGTAGACCGTGGTGTTATATGGATGTTAGGGATTCGTTTTGCAAACTGTTACATGGTATCCACTGGTGTTAAGGCCTAATTGTCCAACCCCGGGTAGAGCATAAAGCATTTGGGAAGAGTTCGTTAATGCCTAACTCTTATTTTAGCGAGGCCTGTTGTGCCCTCGATGTGACTAAACCCCATAACCATCCCGTGTAGGGCACACTGTGATCTCCCGTTGAGGTGGGAGACTCTGGGAGCTTCCAGAACGAGGTCACTCAAACTCCAAGGGCAACAGAAGCCTACCCCCACCCTTCCCTATCTTGCTGAGCCCAGCCTGCTGTTTTCTGGCAAAGCCTCTCCCGAGGGGAGGTGGGAAGGGAAACCAGCCCCCAGCCCAGCTGATTCCTTCACACTGAGGGCATTTTTGTGCCCTGGTGAGGCTGGACATGACCAGCGTGGCAATCAGGGCTGTCGACGTGCAACTCACCCTCTCCCACCTAATTCTCTTGCCTGATCTGGTCCAGGGCCCTGCTCGTGCTTCTTTCCTACTTTCCCAGCCATTGTCCCCAGGCCTGGCGGAAGAGAGGCTTCCCCAATGCTTCCCGCGGTCCTGGAATGTATAATGAAGTCACCAGCCTGTGAAAGAAAAGGCCTCTGTTTCTCTGGGTGATGGGCTCGATTCCGGGATGTGCATTATGCAGCTCCATCTTCAAAAATAAAGTGGTGACTGTTAGGGGCATGTCATCTGGCCTGGCAGCTCTGAGAGGGGACATTTCATTTCTTGCTCTATGAATTCCCTCATGCTCTCCGATTGGCTCTGGGGCTGTATGACCAAATGATGGCCCATTGTTTTTCTGCCAGGATGGTGGGTGCCACCCGCAAGGAGGAGCCCTTATTTGCACTTTCCCCCAGGCCATGCAAACCACAGAGGGCAGGGTGTCCGCGGTGGGCAGAGGGCTCCTGGAGGCTGTCTGTGCCCATCACGGCTCTTGATCCAGTCCCAGAGGACATGCTGTCACCTGTAGTGAAGACAAGAGATGTCACCCTGTCTTGGCTCCTGCGGGGGAGGCCACAGGAGCTGTGAGCACTGAGTTGGGATGGTGGCCATAAGGAAACTAGTGAGACAAAGGGTGTGGGGCTAATGCCACACCCGCCAGACAAAGCCAGAGTCGGGCCCTGGCCAGCTCTCGGGGAGCACAAAGCACGCAGCAGATCCCAGCAGAGCAAGGGCGGCTGAGAAGCCACAGGCCACACCAAAGCCAAACCCCACAGCCATTGTCGAGGAAAAGAAGTGTCCCGACCTGGGAGGATGAGATCTGTGTTGCTCGGTTTCTCAGATTGAGCAAGGGCCATCACAAAGTGAGTCCGTTAATTCAGAATCCCGGTTCCCTCCTCAAACCAACCGAAAAAGAAGCTCCAGAGCTCTGGAAGCTGCCTGGTGGAGAGAGCTCCGGAGGGGCCACTGGAGCTCAGGAAATCAGAGCCTGCTCAGGGCGGTTAGAACAGCTTCCCCTGCTGCTTTATCTGGGGGGTTGGGAGAGCAGAACCCTATGAATTATTTTTAAAATTATGTCCTCTCATTTCACTTATTCATTTTGTCCCTCTCACATTCCTATTTCACCCACCTCATCAAGGCCACCTTGCCAAGGCGTTACCGGGCATCGTTCAATTTAAATGTATCCCTAAACAGTGCATATTTCTTGGTGTGTACCCCTATTTTGACTTCTATGTGCAAGATTGCCTCGAATAGCTGCTGCTTCTGCTTTTTCACACTGCACCGAGTGCTTGGGATACACTCGTGCTGCCAAGTGAGCTTCTGCATTGTTCTTCAGTGCCGCTCAGAGCCCCGGGGTAGGTGTGTGTCCATCGCGTTCCCCCTCTCCACCCCTGAAGGGATGGGTGCTCCAGATGGCTTCCTCTGCCCCCCACTCACCACACACACACAGTAGATTTACAGTGAGGTCTCACAGTGGTATGAATTTGCATTTTTGTTTTTACAAAGGAGTCAGAGTGTCTCTTCATATGATCACTATTCTTTGAGCTTTCTCTTCAATAAATTGCCAATTCATATTCGTTACCTGTTAATTAGCAGTATTTCCTTACATATTCTTTTTTTTAATTTTTTTATTTTTTATTGGTGTTCAATTTGCCAACATACAGAATAACACCCAGTGCTCATCCCGTCAAGTGCCCCCCTCAGTGCCCATCACCCAGTCACCCCACCCCCCGCTCACCTCCCCTTCCACCACCCCTAGTTTGTTTCCCAGAGTTAGGAGCATGTTCTATCTCCCTTTCTGATATTTCCCATTCATTTTTTCTCCTTTACCCTTTATTCCCTTTCACTATTTTTATATTCCCCAAATGAATGAGACCATATAATGTTTGTCCTTCTCCGATTGACTTATTTCACTCAGCATCACACCCTCCAGTTCCATCCACATTAAAGCAAATGGTGGGTATTTGTCGTTTCTAATGGCTGAGGAATATTCCATTGTATACATAAACCACATCTTCTTCATCCATTCATCTTTCGATGGACACCGAGGCTCCTTCCACAGTGTGGCTATTGTGGACATTGCTGCTAGAAACATCGGGGTGCAGGTGTTTCTAAACATGATTTCCTCTTCAGTTTTAGACAAGGCAAACTTCTTATCTCACTTTTATCTATTTTTTCTCACTTTATAGTGCACTTTTTTAATTACATTTTTTAAATGTGTTATTGAGTATAATTGACATGTAACATTAATTTCGGGTGTATAACAGTGATTCAATATTTGTGTATATTGCAAAGTGATCACCACAGTTAGTCTAGCTAACATCCAATCACTCTACATAGTCATAAAAATTTTTTTCCTTGTGATGAGGAATTTTAAGATCTACTTTTTGAGCAACTTTCAAAAATATGATATAGTATCATTAACTATAGTCACCATGCTATACACTACATCTCATGGCATATCTGTTTTACAACTAGAAGCTTGTATCTTTTGACCTCCTTCATTCCTCCTGCCAACTCCTACCCCTACCTCTGGCAACCACCAATCTGTTCACAATGGTGCACTTTCTTTTTGGCAGTTTAATCCAGCTATAAATCACACGCTGCACAATTACAAGTATACTGTTGAAGTCTACAATTCAATAGTTTTTCATGTATTCAGAGAGCTGTGCAACCATTACCACAACCAATTTTAATAACATTTCCATCCTCCCCCAAAGAAGCCATATATCCATTAGCAGCTGCTCTCCATAACCCATCCCACCAAGTACCCAGTTCTTAAGCAACCACCGATGTCTTTTCTGCCTCAATCGGTTTGCCTCTTCTGGATATTTCATATAAATGAGATCATACAGCATGTGGTCTTTTGTGTCTGGCTCCTTTCACTTAACATCATGTTTTCAAGTTTCATTTGTCTTGTAATTACGATCAAGACAAATGAACTGTACTGTGTCAGTACTTTTTCTTTATTACCAAATAATATGTATGGATATACCACATTCTGTTTATCCATTCATCAGTTTGTGGACATTTGGGGTTGTTTCCACTTATTGGCTGTTATGAATGACGCTGCTGAGAACATTCATATTTACAAAATTTTGTGTGGACATATGTGTTTCAGTGTTTCCTTCTCTTGGGTATAGACCTACAAGTGGACTCATACTGTGACTCTACGTTTAACATTCTCAGGAATAGCAAAACTGTTTTCCCCAGTAGCTGCACCATTTTACATTGCCACCAGCGATATATGAATGTCTCCATTTCCTCACATTCTCACCCACTCTTGTAATATCTGTCTCTTCTATAACAGCCATCCTAGTGGGTGTGGAGTGCTATCTCCCCTGATAATACTGAGCATCTTTTCTCGTGCTACTGGCCATGTGTATATTTTCATTGGAGAAATGCCTATTCAGATCCACTGTCCATTTTCAAGTTGGGTTGTTTATCTTTTTATTATCAAGTCGTGCAACTTCAGTGTATGTTTTGAACAAAAAAGATAAACTGTTAATTTGATGTGATTGCATCAGGCTTATTTTGTTTTGGTTTTGCCTCTGATCCCTGGAAATTTCTTCTATTCGTCATCTATACCTCTATAATTATTTGCTTTGGAGTTCCTGTAGGACTTGGATCATTTTGGTGCCCTCCAGTTTTCTAGGTACCCCATAATATACCCAAAGAGAAACTTCTGTGACTTTATGGCTAATGCTCTCCTAACAAAAGCATTTTGACTGGACAAGTTGTTTTAATCAGCCAAATCTGTCTTCCAAATAGCTGGATTCCCAAGTCATTGTTTAAGGACTTCCATAAAGCACGACTTCCATGAACTAGAGCCTTGATGTGGCAACTCTGGTTTCTCTGTCATAAAGGTTCATGCTCTCCTCCAGCGACCCTGACACCAAGTTCTTCCTGGGGGACCTGAGACCTGAGTGTCCCCACCTGGTGTGGATATCAGAGGAGCAGGGCTGCGTATACACAGTCTGGATAGCAATGGGTCCTTATGTGGTCTAGCATCATCTGTCTTTTAGTGGATGAGGTATCCAGCTGCTAGGAGGTTCCCTGATGGGCAGTTGAGGATAACGCACCACCCAAGCCTCCAGATTATGAAAATATGACACTCTACAACTGTGTAACTCTGTACAATTTCATTTATCTATTCATTCGAGAGACAGAGTGAGCAAAAGAGAGAGCACACATGAGCAGGGACAGAGGGAGAGGGAGAAGCAGACTCCTTGCTGAGCAGGGAGCCTGACTCAGGGCTCCATCCCAGGACCCTGAGATCATGACCTGAGCCGAATGCAGACGCTTAACCAACTGAGACACCCAGGTACCCCAATTTGGTACAATTTTTAAAGAACATTTACTTATTGCACTAGTCTCTTAGTGCCTTCTGATGAAGTATTCAAAGCCCCATACTGTTAGCATCAATTTTAAAGGTGGAGAAACTGGATTTTCAGAGGTGGTATGTGATTGCCCATGATCTCACAGCCCATGAATGATAAAGCTTAGGAAAGACCCTGGCTTTTCTGAGCTATACTACATCACTGCATTTGTCTGCTAGGGCCACCATGATAAATAAAACACCCCAGTCAACGGGGCTTAAACAACAGACATTGTTTCTCGTCGTTCTGGAGGCTAGAAGCCTAAGAGCAAGGTCCAGCAGAGACTGGTTTCTGGCAAGAGCCCTCTTCCAGACCTGCAGACAGCCACTTTGTCCTCACATGGTCTTTCCTCTGAAAGCGCATGGAGGGGAGAGGGAGGGAGTGAGGGAAAGAGTGTTCTTGTGTCTCTTGTTATAAAGACACATCCTAGCAGATCAAGGCCCCTCCTTTATGACCTCATTTAACCTAAATGACTTTCTAAAAGTTCCATCTTCAAATACAGTCGCACTGGAGTCTTACTCATTAACATATGAATTGGGGGAGACAGGATTCTGACCATGGCACTGCTGTAACAAATTGTCGCAAACCTAGTGGCTTAAAACAATGCAATTGTACTATGTCACAGTTCAGGAGGACCAAAGTCAAGGTTTCATTGGGTTTCAGTAGAGGCACATTCCTTCCGGAGGCTTCCGAGTGGAAGCCATCTCCTTGCCTCTTCCATCTCCTAGGCTCACGGCCCTTCCTCACGCCGCTCCAGCCTCGTGCTCTATCCTCACATCTCCTTCTCCTGGCTCTGATCTCCTACTTCCCTTATAGAAGAACTTCATGATGATGTGGAGCCACTCAGGTAGTCCGGGATAATATTACCATCCCTAGATCCTTAACTCAATCCTATCTGCAAACTGCCTTTTTGCCAGGTAAGATGACATTACAGATTCCCGAGATTAAGATGTGGACCTCAAAAAAAAAAAAAAAAAGATGTGGACCTCTTTGGGGGGCATTAATCACCCCTCCTCCCTGTTCACTTAACTCCTCTAGACTGTATCTCTTTCTGTAAAATGAGGAAATAGAACAAAAAGATTTCTAAAACCTTCACAGACTCTCTCCCGTTGTGGTTTGTGGTTGGCCTACTCAGAAGAGCAATTTCTGATTTGCCTCACATAATACATGTCATCTGCTGGCCATGCTTCCTCAGCTTGGAGCACAAATGAGATCATATATCTGTTATATTACAATGTTTCTCCTTGTATGGCCTTTGTGCTTTCTTAGAACACTTTTTTGCTCATCAAAAAACATTTTCGTGTCAACATTTTTGCTCATCAACATTATTTTCCAATCTTAGGAAAACCAAAAGGAATACATTTTGCTCAAATATTAGACAATATCACGGGTTCATTTTTCAGAATTTCTCGCTTTTTCTGCAGATATTAATTACATTGTGTATGCATTCATTAATTCACTCCACAAATGTGTACCAAGCACTGTGCTTCATGGCATGGATGCCCGTAAGTCAACATGCAGAAGTAAGAAAAAAAGCATTGAGAATTCAGGACACCTGCTTCCCGTTACCTGGATATCTCATCTATAAAAAGATGACGATAATGACACTAGATCACTTAAGGACTCATCACTCTTCAGGATACCTTCACTTCTGATGATGGCAGGAAACACAGTTCAAATTAAGAGACTCCAGTGAAAAGAGCCCTACCTTGCCCAGAGGTGAGGGGAGGGCTAGGGGACCACCCAAGGGATGGTGGGTAACCCAGTGCCTTGTCACAATGGGCAGCGTTTCCATCCCCAGGGCCAAGGGGATCAAGGGGATAAGGAAGAGAGGTGAGAACTGAAACCCCAGGGAAGGGAGTGTCATCATGAAAAGTCAGAGACAAGATGTCAAAACAGTGGGTGGGTGGCAAGAAGGACCCCAGCCCCTCTCTCTTCCTGCCCGCTCATCTCATGCCAGTGCCTCCCTAGTGATCAGAGCCAACCAGATGGGACCCCAGAAGACACAGCTATCGGGGCTAATCTTTGGGGGTACAGAGAGGGCAGGGAATGGGTCTTGCTAGGGTGGATGGAGGAAGAGAACCAAGAAAAACCAACTTTACAGCAAATTCACTGCCTCTACATTTTTGTTTCCCTCACCTAAAAATGAACCAGAGACCTGAAGTCTACCAGTTGAAGGATGATCTCCCCACCCCCCGTTTATTTCAATTTTAATAATCTATGGTTCGAGATACAGACATAAAGTAGAAATACAGAGATAGGATCTACATTCAACACACCGCCAAGCCATATGTTTGTTTTCTGTAAATATATAAAATACTGTGGAGATGTGGCTTTCTAGGCACCACCATGTATAAATATATCAACTGGGTTTCCCTCAGTACACATAACTCATAGCTGACTTGCACAGAGTTAAGAGGAAAATCAACAAACAAGTGCCTACTCTAGCATTCGGTCTGGCCTGATTTGGGGGGTGGGGTGCGGGTGTTCAAAATTCCTTGGGATTTTAATCTTTACGCGAACAGCTGTCATAAAAATAATGAAGCTTGGGAACACCATGCACTGTCAACAGACGCTTTCTCTCCCTCCGGGCCATAAATCCACGGACGGGACAGGCAGCTACCATGGGCCCGCGTGCAGGCCAGGAGGAGCCGTGAGGAGCCGGGCCTCCCCGGGGACAGGGAAGGAGAGGAAGGCTCTCAGCTCAGATGCGGTGGTGGCATCTGACCGTCGCTAGCACAGCGCTCCTCCGACCTGGCTGGCAGTCTGATGATACCTTTGACCAGAAAGGCAGCCACTGGCAACGAGTGAAAATATCGATGCCTTCAGAGAGCAGAACGGAACCCGCTGGCTTAGCTCGGGCGGCTGCCCTTGCTGGAAGTCACCCCCTAGACTCGTCCCGTTGGGTCATCTCCTTCCTCGTCCTTGCAGGGAGGATACCCCTCGACCCTCTGCTGGGGACACCCCTGCCCCTCTCCCGGTGCCGTGGCCAGGTTTCAGGAGGAGGACAACAATTGTCTGAAAGGGGCTGATTGCTAGTTCAAAAAATGAATACACGCCAGGAAGTTTCTGGAAGAACACACAAGCAAGAGTGCATCCCCTGGGAAATAACAGGAGTTTTCCCCTGGGAAGGAGAATTGAGGGCTTGCAGTAGGAGAAGAATCTTGTCTTCATTACGTAGCCTTCAGTTCTGCTGAAACTTTGACTTATGCACATCCGTCTCCGAGGGTACAGGGCGCCCCCCCTTAGCCTTCCACCCCCCCACCCCCCACCCCTACCCCCACCAGCTCTGGTCCTCGGGCCGCCGCCAGGAGCTATTTGCCACCGAACTGCCTGCAGAGAAGCCGCGATGCATTTGCACGAATCACACAACCCTGGGGAAGCCAGGAGGACGGGGCTGGCTTGGAATTCATCAAATCAAAGTAAATAAAACCAAAGGGCTAGCAAACATCTGAAGGAGGCCGCTCCCCGTGCGCCGACGGCAGCTTGGCCTGCGGAGCCTGCAGCCCGATGCCCTCGAGAGCGGCCCTGCGCTCGGCTGACCGGAGACCGGCCGCTTCTCTGGGCAGGAGAAGCCGGGGCTGCAGACGGTGCGCCCCCTCCCCTCCCCACCCTTCCCACCACGGGAAAACTCCACTGGCTGGTTCCTTCTGGAACACCGGTTCCAACCTTCTGATTTCCATCAGCCTCGCCTGCCTTTCTCCCAAAGGCAGTGCTCAGGCGCCCCCTCCACCATCCTCCAACCCCGGGATGCTCCCCATGGGGCAGAGAGCCTAACGTCTCCCAAAGCCACGATTTTGGAAAGATGCCACCTTGACCATTTAGACTTCGGCCCCGGCCCGTGATGCCCTGGGCCCTGGGGCCCTCGATCTCTACCGTCCGGTCTCAGAGGCCCCTCGGCGCCTCGTTCCCCGAGCCAGCATTCCCTTCCCGTCCTCTTTTCCAAGCTCTGGCATCTGTCTTCTCCCCAGTTTCAGATGCTACCCCGTCTTAGAGCAAAAGGTCGAGATCACGTGTGCTCTCCTGCTCCAGCTCATCTGACCAAGAAGAATTCACTGGAAGTGAACTTGAAATGTTCGGTAAATGGAATGAGGGAAGAAATCTGGAAAAAATTAACCAAAACACTATTGCAAAACCATCTTTGTGGTGTACAAGATCACCAGCACTCAAAACACCGTGGGCTTCCGCTAGCAACAGAACTGCTGTCTCGACCAAATGGCCGTGTGGACCAATGTGCTTTCTACCAAACTGCTTTCCTGCAAATGATTTTCAGCTTGATCATTTGCTGCCCTGTCCCCCAGCCAGCTCATCACCCGACTGATTGTGCCACACTTTTACCCAGAGCGCTGCCTCACTACCCCGTACCTTTCCCGCCATGAGGTGCTGCGGTGAGGTCAGACATGGACCAGTCACTGGGGAGACTCCGTTGTGTTTAGGAGTACCTGCAGGCCACTTGGCAAGGGGTCAAGGACATTCATAAATTTTTGGCCAGTGAACACCACCAGCTAGAGGACTCTGTGAGCAAAAAACCTGGAATGGCTCACCGTCTGCCCCGTCTATACCCACCCTGCCTCAGGCTGGGGTAAGATGTCTGAATCCATTCTTCCCTGTGATCTCCTGGCCCTGCACCCCCCTTCCAGCCCCATCATAAAAGCTCTGTTTTTGCTCCACTAAGCCCCCCTCTAACCAACACCCACCCTACCCCTCCGTCCCATGACCTGCTTGATTTCTCTCACTTTGCAACTTTCCATCTCTACAATTCTGAAGACGGCCATCAAGGTACCACCACGTCTGGGCTGGATCCTCACGTGCGATGTCCCACTTGGAACATCTTCATCTTACAGAACCTTTCTCAACTTGGGAGATGAGCCCCAGAAGGAAGGTTTTCTGAAGTCACATTCAGGGCAGCCCTGTAGGTCACCACCATCTGATATAGCCCAGTTCCCCTCTGGTCTGTGGCTTTAGCCTAGGTTCAGAATCGTTCTTTATGAACTGAAAGTCAGGGAATGGAATTTGGAGAGAAAGGGAGACAGAAAACAACATTAATGGAGTATCTTTGTCAGAGGATTTTGGACACACTAATGCCCTGAGACATCACTGCCCGGTTCTCTGGAGGAAGGCAGGCTCGCTTGCCCAGGTCCACACTGCCTCTGCTCTTCTTTCTTTCTTTCTTTCTTTCTTTCTTTCTTTCTTTCTTTCTTTTTCTTCTTCTTCTTTTTAAGATTTTATTTATTTATTCATGAAAGACAGAGAGAGAGAGGCAGAGACACAGGCAGAGGGAGAAGCAGGCTCCCTGCAGGGAGCCCGATGTAGGACTCAATCCCTGGACTGGGATCACGGCCTGAGCTGAAGGCAGACACTCAACCACTGAGTCACCCAGGTGCCCCTCTGCTTCCTTTCTTCATGTCTTCTTTAGTCTTTTCTGTTTCACACTCAAAATACCTTAGTTTTCTGCTGCAGTTGTTTTTCCTCCTGCCTTTAGCAGACACCTTTTTTTTATTAACTACCGGTCCCCATAAAACCCCTAGTCTCTATTTCTACATATAAGTGATATTACTGAAGATCAGTGTGCTTGTTAGCTACGCACACCTACTAGCTTAGGTCAAAGGGAGAATTTGGGGAAGGGGGATGGGTAGAGTCATCATCGGAGGAGATGCTGTCCAGCCAGAGCACGGGAAAGGCAGGTCACAGCTGAAGTCACTGGAACCTAGGCTCAGAAGCCACATGTCTGTCATCGCAGCCTGCCTGCCACTCAGCCTCATGCCCTCTTACCCAGGGCTGCTTTCCCCACGAGGTTACCCAGGGCTGCTTTCCCCACGAGGCTGGAAACACAGTGGCCAGCACCCAGCACGATGCATATCTTAGGTCCCCCACCAGCAGAGACAGACAGACTCCCTCAAGTGCGGTGTGGGAAGCCCCAGGCAGGTGTGTAGGATGGCCTGGCTTGGGTCAGGTTCTCACAGGAGACTGGGTCTGTGGGTCCATATTTGTTAGCTCTTGACCTTGACTTTTCTAACTCTGGAGACTCAAGGCCACCACACACTGGAAGGGAAATGCTATCACAGGAGAGAGCTGGACACACAGAACAGTAGCTCTGTCCCACGAAAGGGTACATTTTATGTAATAATAACAAGCATAGCTATGAGCGCGACGGGAAATATGGGCTGGCCAAAGGAGGCCAGATTTCTAGGGTAGACAGTAGTGCTTCCCACTTGAATTGTTTGCATCTGGAATTACACATGGAGACTTTTATATACTGTGGTGGGAAGAATAACCATCCCCAGAGATGTTCACATCTTATCCTTGGCATTTGGGATTGTGTTACATTACATGACAAAGGGGGATTCAGATTGCTTATCAGCTGACCTCAGAATGGGAAGATTATCCTGGATTTTCTGAGGCTGTCCAATATAATCACCAGGATCCTTAAATGTGAAAGAGGGAGGCAGGAGATTCAGGGCCAGAGTGATGCCATGTGAGCAATATGTGATTGGACATTGCTGGCTTTGAAGACAGAAGAGGACCTGCTGGCTTTAGAGACAGAAGAAGACCTGTTGACTTTGGAGACAGAAGAGGACCTGTTGGCTTTGGAGACAGAAGAGGACCTGTTGGCTTTGGAGACAGAAGAGGACCACACACAAGGCAAGGAGGCTGGGCCTCTGGGAGCTGGAGAAGAAGACAGGTGTCCCCTGGAGACTTCAGAAGGAACACAGCCCTGCCAACACCTCGATATTACTGGGTGAGACCCATTTTGGATTTTTGACCTCCAGAGCTATGAGATAAAGAGTGTGTGTAACTTTACACGTCTGTGTTTGTGACCATGCATTACAACAGCATCAGGAAACAAACACACAGTAATGGGGCTGTAGGGAAGACTTTGGCTTGGGGAGAAGCAGATAAGAGATCAGAAGAACATGAAGAACCATCTGCTTTGGAAGCACTGGAGATGGAAGCCTGGGCATTGGTACATCTCTTACCATGACGGAAACCGTCAGCCAAGGGAGCTAGGCGATTTCGTTGGGGGCATCAGCCAACAGGTGGGAGCCACAGCAGAACAGGGCAAAAATGGAGGAGAACACATGTGCGCAAAATCTTGCAAACAAATGTAAGACATTCCCATAGAGCCCTTCCATGAAGCCAGCGCCCGAGCCCCAGTCAAGAACGACTAGAATTATACCTTCCTTGTATTTTCGTGTTAAGCCTGCTCAGCTCACACAGGACATAGACACCAGCCAAAAACAGGAAAACCTGGGAGCATCCCTAACACTTACATGACTTATTTTCTTGCTTCTTATGACCCTGATCTCAGGCTGAGCTCCTATACCCTCAATGTCACTATCCCAAGTTCAATACTGTCTCTCCACATTTGTGCATGGAGTTTAAGTACTTGACCACCCCATCACCTGAATCTCGGCTTTCTTCAGGGTTCCCTTGAGTGAGACTCTCTGTCACTTCCCCAACACCATTCCCAATCCTCACGGCTTCAGTGAGGCAGATGCTCAACCCGGTCAGGCAAGCCTGGCCCTCCACAACATGAAGTAACAGATGGGCTTTGATGCGGATACTGGCCACCACCTCAGTTGCTGAAACCCTTGGAAATATTGAAGAAAAATTTCCCCAAATTCAAAATAGTCGACTTCCTTCTCCTTCTCCTTCTCCATCAATGATTGAAATCATAAAAATGTCTCATTTTAATTTAGTACGTTTATCAGTATTCCTAAACTATCATGAACCAATTCCAACCCTATTATGTTGAGACGGAGATTAAAATGTACCCCTGTAAAATATATCTGTAATTCTCTATTTCCTGAATCCAGTGCTCCAAGGCTAAACCTGGCTTTGAACCGATTAATGACAAAAAGCTTATGCTGGCTGAATACGAATATTTCGACTAGTTTCTGCATCCCCACCCCTCCCATCTTTATCAGAAGCCACCCCCCCTCCCCAGGGACTTTCCATTTTGGGGGTGAGATAGAAGATGTGCGAGCATCTGCCTTGCACCAAGCTCTGCGGCAAGTGTTCCCAGATGAGTTCTGGTTTATTTCCCACTCCATTGGCACTAACCCCTCGCACTGGCTTTCCAAAGGGCGAAGTAGACTTTCTCTCCTGGTACGGTAACCGTGAACTTTGCCCGGGTCATTTCCAATCAGAAGGAAAGAATGTTCTCCAGCCCATGAAAGGAGTATGGCATTTGCTTCCACCCATGGATCACTGCTCAGTAGATTTCTATTAGAAACTTGACGTTCCTTAGCAACTCCTTAGCAACAAAAGCTCACCTGAAATTTCATAAAGCTTCCCAGAAATTGTTTTCTAAAAGGGCCCATTCCCTCCCAACATTTTTACCCTCAAGGAAATAATTTCTCTTTATTGCTTTTCCTGATCACAAAAGTAATACAGACTTGCTTTAGAAAATTCAAGCAATATACAGATATGAAAGTAAGAATTCCTGGCTGGAACCACTCCTGTCCCTGCCCCCCACCCCTCGCCAAGAACATTATTAAACGAGATTAGTTGGCTGTTGTTTTTAAACAGAATTTAAGTTTCTTTACTGGGCAATAAGTAACAAAACTCTGTTTCGGTGTCAAAGGCAGAAAGTGACTTTCCTTTCTTTTTAGAAAAGTGCAGAAAGTGCTTCCCTTTCTTTCCTAAACAATAAAATTCCCTTTACCCTGAATTTCAGCTTTCTAACCACTGTATTGAATGAGGATAGACCAAAAAGAGACTGATGAAAGCATAGACTCCATTGAAAGATGCTGAGTAGGGGCACCTGGGTGGCTCCGTGGTCGAGCGTCTGCCTTCAGCTCCGGACCTGATCTTGGGGCCCTGGTATCAAGTCCCGCATCAGGCTCCCCACAGGGAATCTGCTTCTCCCTCTGCCTGTGTCTCTGCCTCTCTCTGTGTGTCTCTCATGAATAAATAAATCTTAAAAAAAAAAAAAAAAGTTTGGCATCCTAATTCCAATTTTCTGTATCCAGAGTAAGTCAGTATCTATCTTAAAATAAGGTCATTTATCCTCTGTGGCATAGATAAGATTAAAATAATGCTTCCATGATCATAGATTGCTCAAGAGAAGGAAAAAAAGCCTGCATCTGACAGTCATTTATTTATCCAAGAAATATTATTAAGCGTAAATTTTTGTGTCAGCCCCACCACCTAGATGTGTGAGAACAACATGTTCATGAATCTTGCAAAACAAAAGAAAGAATAAATTGTTGATCGGACCCATTGTTAGGCTTTGAAGAGGCCAAAATTAAGAAGAAGAGACAAGGAAACAACTATTAATACCACAAAATGCACGCCACGGTCATTGGGAGCATCTGCGAGGGTGATGAGCATAACACTAAGGGGAACATTTTCTCATTAGGAACAGCAACGAGTCCCTCTTCAAATTACCCACATAGCAATTTTTCACTTAAAAAAAAAAAAAAAAAAAGACCTGATTCGTGTTAGTTTCCCAGAGCCTCTGTAACAAATGACCACACACTGAGTGACTTAGAACGAGAGGAATGTATGCTGTCCCAGCTCAGGAGGGGAGAGGCCGCAGTCAGGGTGTCGCCAGGCCACGATCCCTCCGAAGGCTCTAGAAGAGGGTCTTTTCTCGCCCCTTCCAGCTTCTGATGGTGCTGGTGGTCCTGGCAGTCCTTGACCCTGTACAGGTGTCACTTCAAACTGTCTCCATCTCTGCGTGGCTTTCCCTCCTGTTGGCGTCGGAATGGCCCTGGTCTTGGAAGGACCACACTCACGTTGGATTTAGCGCCCGCGCTCCTCCAGGAGAAACTCCTCTTGGCCCAGTCACGTCTGCAGAGCCTATCTCCGAAGAAGGTCACGCTCACAGCTTCCAGTAGACATGAATTTAGGGGGAACACCGCTCTACCCAGTACAATCCGTAACCGCTGGAAGGGACCATTTGTTTCAAACTGTCATCTGAACTTCATAGGCAAGCAATCTTGGGATCTATTTTTGGTTGGTTCTTTGTTTAATCCGAAACATTTCTCACGCACATAAATACTTCCAGAGTAAAGAGCAACCACGATCCATTTAAAGAAGGCATTTAAAGTCAGCTAATTCTCGGAGGCCCTGAAAAAGACGGTCTCAGGAGTGAGGAGGCCTCTCGGCCCGAGCTGTGCTTCTGTCACAGGCTGACCACCCACCCTCAGTTGCCCGGATCTTTCTAGCTACTGTACGGAAAGTCCGGCGTTCGAGGAACCCCACACCACCAGGCAAACTGGAACGGCCCGTCGCCTCACCAGGCCTGCGGGAAAGCAGCACAGCTCTGGTCAATCAGGACATCACCAGAACACGAGGTACACCCTGGAAAAGCCCCCCTACCCATCTATTGTGAACGTGAACTGCTATTCAATGAACCGATTCATAGGTGAAATGGAATCTTGGTATCAACCCATGGCAGGCCGTTAATAAATATGTTTTACATGAGAGACTCCTAACTCTGGGAAACGAACAAGGGGTGGTGGAAGGGGAGGTGGGTGGGGGGTGGGGGTGACTGGGTGATGGGCACTGAGGGGGGCACTTGGCAGGATGAGCGGTGGGTGTTATGCTAAATGTTGGCAAATTGAACTCCAATTGAAAAAAAAATTTTTTTAATAAATAAATATGTTTTAACTGGCTGAGTGAATGCCTGTAACAACAGCACCATGTGACGGTAGTATGACTGACTCTCCGGGTAACCGAAGCTCTGGGCCCTGTCCCTACCCGTAACACCCGCCTGTCTCCGCCCTGGAATGTCACCATCTCTGAGACTCTTTCCTTTGGATCTTAAAGTTCAAAACTCTCCTCCATGCAAATGCTCTCAGGAGGAGGAAGCCTCCAGATGCAAAGTATAGTGGTGGAAGGAGTGCACAGGCCTCAATACCCCCACCCCACCCCACCCCCCCACCCCCGGGAACAGAGCAAAGGCGGGTGGGAGACACATCGTCAGAGATGCAAAATATTTAGACCGCATCTCCTGGTACAGATGCTACTACACAAAGCCCATCTAGGCAGCCCTGCTCTTGTGGAAGCAGGTAGACGAGTGTGTAAGGTCCAGATACAGGAGGGAACACACAGGATTTTTATCTCAAATCCTGCCTCTGGCACTTGCTTTATATCTTGGTGCCGGCAAGTCACTTAATCTCTTTGGGTCTCAGTTTCCTCAACTGTAAAATGAGAAAAATAATGCGCAGGTCCCGAAGTCACAGGGTGGGCATGAGGTGTGCGAAGTACTGTAAGTCTCACAAGCACAGTTTAAATATGAGACGGGCCGAGAGGAAGCTTTGCTGGCGAGCAGCCCGGCTGGGGCCCGGCCGGAAAGGGGGCACCAGCTCCCTGGTGGACGAGCTCCACCCCGACGGCTTCCAGCCGGAATGACAGTTCTGGAACTGTAGGCTCCTGCTCTAGATGACAGTAATCCCCCATAACACCTGCCTCGTGTTTAAGACTCCATCCACGTGCAGTTTCCTATTAAAAAAGAAATATGCTTATTGTAAAAATTTCTGGTGGGCGGGAGCACAGATCAATTCAAACCAAAAGGAGAACTGTTTTCCCAGTCCCCCACCCACCATTTCCACCCCAAACTGTAACCACCGGGGTCACTGCCAACTCTAAAAGGGTGAAGTCGTGGGGTGCATGCAGAATTGCCCCTTGGAGGCTCTGGGGCTGCCTCGGCCTCCTCGGGCCACGCGCCCGTCCACGGGGCTGTGAGTGGGGACATGAAGTCACCCCAGCTGCACAACCTCCATGTGCCTTGTTGCCTCTTCTGCAAGCCCTGGGAGGGCGGCGAGGTGAGGGACCCCCAACTGTGGCCCTCCACGTGGGGGCAGCTCTCCCGGGCCCAGGGACTGGCTGGGCTGGGAACCAGGGGCCGAGCTGGGGAGGCTGGTGTGGTCCCCAGGCCCCAACGCATGGAAATTGTGCGGAAGCCAAGGTTTGACGTCCTAAACATGCAGAGGCCACCCCTCCTGAGAAGGAACATCCTGGTTAAGAGCCTTGAAGCCTTGCACACATGGTTCCAGCCTCTGGAAGGAAAAAACCAGCGCTCCCAGGATGGAGCAAAACCCAGAATTCCCGTGACATGGTCCCAAGTCACCCCTCTCCTGGCTGGACCCCAACACTGACAGTCATGGTGTTCACACATCGCTCTACACTGGTCCTTCCCCCTCCTCCTCTTCCCCCCTCCTTCCCTCTTAACTTCCTCTCTCCTCTTCCTCCCCTCCCCTCCCCTTCCTCCTTCCCTTCCTCTCTTCTCCTCCTCCTCCTTCTCCCTCTCCCTCTTCTCCATCTCTCTCTCTGTCCCCTCCTTTTCCTTCCTCCTTCCTTCCTTCCTTCCTTCCTTCCTTCCTTCCTTCCTTCCTTCTTTCCTTCCTTCTTTCCTTCCTTCCTTTTAAACCAGTGCAGCACTTCCTTCAAATCTTATGTGGGAGCCCTTTGTGCCCTCTTCCTTCCCAATCTCATTTTCTGGAAAAATCTCTCTCCTAAGAACAGAAGCCTTGGGACGCCTGGGTGGCTCAGCAGTGAGCATCTGCCTTTGGCTCAGGACGGGATCCTGGAGTCAGGATCGAGTCCCACATTGGGCTCCTGCATGGAGCCTGCTTCTCCCTCTGCCTATGTCTCTGCCTCTTTCTGTGTCTCTCATGAATAGATAAATAAAATCTTTAAAAAAAAAAAAAAAAAGAACAGAAGTCTTGTTGGCCTACCTCAGGAACCTGAAGTGATGCCGTGAGCACTGGCCAGTCATATTGAGGAAAGGCCTGCTGGCCGTGGGAATGTCTCCGGCTTCAGACCCTGAGGGACGTGAGGGCCAGGAGGACAGAGCAGGGAGGCAGCAGGAACAGAGGGAAGGAAGGGAAGGTGGGGGGGCAGCACAGACAGTGGGGGGGGACCCTGTTTCCTTCTGGGAGTCCCCGCGCTCCAGCAGAGGCCCAGCCTCCACTCCCAGCCCCTCCACAAGAGCCCGTGGTGAGCGTGCAGTCAAGGCTTCTTTCTTGTCATGAGCTAGACCTCCATGCCTCTCCAGACTTAGGTCACAACCAGAGAATCAGGGATGAAAACTGAGAAGCGCAGCTGCTCTGGTTGCCACCGAGGGAAGATGGTCATCGAATGGCTAACTAGGGCCTCCAGATCCCAAGTCCCTAGCAGCTCCCCAACACGGGCGGCCAGGAACAGTGAGGATTGGGGACACATTGGGTGGACCCTTGAAGTCCTCGCAGAAATTGCTCTCAAGGACCCTTGAGGAGGACAGGAGGGAGCACTGGGGAGCAAGGTAGTAAGGGAGGGTCTCAGAGGCAGGGGAACCCAGGAACACTTTATCAGGTATCCCTTTCCTGGACCACTTACCCTCCAGTCCAAGCAGACCGGCCCAGTGGTCTCTCCCCAGCCTCCCAACCGGGAGGAGACCCTGCAGGAACATAAAGCCCTTGGAGGAACATAACGCTCGCCCTTTTGGCCTGCAGCCAATGCTCTGAAAACAACTCTGTGAGTGTTGAATTCTTTGAACTTTGAGTAGGAGAAATGACTCTTCTGAGTTTGAGAACATTGCCCAAGGCCTGGAGTTGAGACTATCATTTCAGAATAAAAGCTCCAATGGCATCTTTCAAAATTCATCTACTTGCTTACGCATATTCTTATCTTAGAAAGGAATAAAAACAAACAACCCAACTTAAAAATGGATAAATGTCTTGAGCCTACCTTTCTCCAAAGATATACCGATGGCCAACAAGCACATGAAAAGATACTGAGCATCCCCAACCATTAGGGAAATGGAAATCAAAACCACAATGAGAAGCCACCTCGTACACATCAGGAAGGCTGCTCTCAAAGAAAAGCACAAAACAACAAATATTGGTGAGGCTGTGGGACACTGGAACTCTCACTCATTATCATGGGAACGTAAAATGGTGCAGCAGGATAAACAAAATTTCCATATGATCCAGCAAGCCCACTACTGGGCATTCACCCAAAAGAACAGAAAGCAGGGTGTCCAAGAGAGATTTGCACCCCTGGGTTCACAGCAGCACTGTCACAATAAGCAAAAGGTAGAAGCAACCCAAGCGTCCACTGACAATGACTAGAAAATGCAGTATATCCAACGAATGGAGTGTTTTTCCATCTTAAAAAAGAAGGAAACCCCATCCCTTGCTACATCATGGATGAAGACATCATGGTAAGTGAAATTCGCCAGTCACACAGACAAACACCACTAGAACACCGCTCATGGGATCCCTGGGAGGCGCAGCGGTTTGGCGCCTGCCTTTGGCCCAGGGCGCGATCCTGGAGATCCGGGATCGAATCCCACGTCGGGCTCCCGGTGCATGGAGCCTGCTGCTCCCTCTGCCTGTGTCTCTGCCTCTCTCTCTCTCTCTCTGTGTGTGACTATCATAAATAAAAAAAAAAAAAAAAAAGAACACCGCTCATATGAGGGACGTAGAGGAGTGGAATTCACAGAGGCAGGAAGTGGAATAATAGTTGCAGGGGCTGGAGGAGAGGAAATGCAGCATTGTTGCTTGATGGAGATGGAGTTTCAGTTTCCGGAGATAAAGCATTCTGGAGACGTCGCACAACAACGTGAATCTACCCAACGCCACTGAACTGTACACTTAAAAATACTCAAGATGGTACATTTAACGTTATGTATATTTTACTACAATTATGATTCTTTAAATAATAACATTTTTTGGGGGGGGAGCCAAAGTCTAAACATCATATAAAGATAAAGGCACAATGATTTATAGTAAAAGGGAAGACAGGTCATCAACAGTTGGTCCTATTTAATGAAGAAGGAAAGTAGAAACGTGACAGGCTCAGTGGTGTTTGGTGATAAAGAAAAAAGGGAATAAATATGAATCAAGGCAAAAAAAAAGGGGGGGAGGGGGAGAAAAACAGAACACAGAGAGTTCCTTTGTTAGCTTTTGAAAGATCTCAATATTGTGTGCTAGGGACTCCTGGGTGGTTCAGCGGTTGAGCATCTGCCTTTGGCTCAGGTCATGATCCCAGGTCCTGGGATCGAGTCCCACATCGAGCTCCCTGCATGGAGCCTGCTTCTCCTCCTGTCTGTGTCTCTGCCTCTGTGTGTGTGTGTCTCTCATGAGTAAATAAATAAATTTTTATTTTTTAAAGATTTTATTTATTCACGAGAGACACAGAGACACAGGCAGAGGGAGAAGCAAGATCCATGCAGGGAGCCCAACGTGGGACTTGAGCCCGGGTCTCCAGGATCACGCCCTGGGTTGAAGGAGGCGCTAAACGGCTGAGCCACCCGGGCCACCCCAATTTTTTAAAATATTGTGTGTTAGATAGTCTTGGTCGTTACTGCAAGCAGCGTGAGTGGTCACCCCCAACATAGATGTTACCAACTACTCTGTGGTCCCTCACACTTGTTCTTGTCACATTTACCAAAGTAAATTAGAAAAAAAAAAAGTAAATTAGAGGATTCACATCCCTCTCCCCTCTACAGTGTCACGGCATCACACCTCTGTCACCTCTGTTTCCCTCAGCACGGTATCCACAGACCATTCGACACATAAAAGGCAACCCAATAAGTACTTTGTTGACTGACTGATTGATTAATCGATTGACTGAGTGCATGCATGCATCAATGAATACATAAATTGCATTGACATACCCTTTCAGGAGTGCAAATTGGTGTTATATTTTAGAAGTTTAAGTCAGCAAAATCTCCAAGCGTTTCTACAGCACATACCCTTTGACTTAGAAATTCTCCTCCCAGATGAAGCCCCACAAGTGTGGGAAGCTGTCTACCTGGGTGTCTCTGACAGCACTATTTGCAACTGAAAAATTCTTTTTCTTTTTTTAAGATTTTATTTATTTACTTGAGAGAGAGAGAAAGAGCACAAGCAGCGGTAGGGGCAGAGGGAGAAGGAGAAGCAGACTGCCTGCTGAGCCCGATGTGGGGCTCGATCCCAGGACCCCAAGATCATGACCTGAGCCAAAGGCACACGCTTCACCGACTGAGCCACCCAGGCGCCCCTGCAACTGAAAAATTCTGAAAACCATATATTTAAGTAAATTATTCACATGTATTCACCTGATGTAGCAATTTTTTAAGTATATCTTCACGTAACATATTGAAAGTCTATTTTCAAATATAAAAGGCAGATTGTTGAAGAATAGGCCCAGGATAATCCTGATTGTCATCTTTTTTTTCTTTTCTTTTTTTTTTTTTTTTTTTTTTTTACACGCTTATACTTAAAGAGAAGCTCTGTGAGGAAAACTGTCTCAGGAATAGACTGTGTTTGAGATGGGGAGAGTGACTTCTACCTTTCAGGCTATGCCCTTCTATGCTCTGATTATCTTATACCGTATAAGGTATTAATTTTAAAATGTGAAAACCAGTATAAAACAACCCTCTAGCCTAGAACATTAAATTGTAGAAAGAGATCCACTGTAAGTCAGGTCGCTGCACACCCTCTATACATGCCATGCTCGCTCAAACCACCGGTTCTGGAAGCAAGAAGCCACTTTAGTGTTGTCCGAATGCCACGCTGGCCATACAACGAAAACCGAGCTTTTGATAGGGGCCATCAGCCCTCCAAGGTCACATCAATGACATGTTCCATGAAGGGTTTACAGTCTTCATCTTATTTCCCCCCCCCCCCCCGTGTTGCTTTTATTTAATGGAAGGGCTCATTTCAAATCTATATCAAGCTAAGCTGAATCCAAAGTCTTAGGGAGCGAAGGAGCCCTGGTGGTTTTCTTCATAAAAACAGGGCTTCCTGTCTTTTGGCCTTAAAGCTCCAGGAAGGGCACTTTGAGGGGCTTTGTGTTTGCATTTCAGGGAGGGAGCGAGGAACGGACCCCAGGGCGCATGTCGGATGTTGTGATGTTGTTCGAGGGGAGCATCATCTCCGCAGCGGGGCCTGCCTGGGTAAAGGAGAGCTGCTGCACGAACCCTCGGCCTCTGGCTTTGGCTTGGGTCTCACTCCGTCAGCATCGTCTCCACGGCCGGTCGCCGCCCTGAGCTATCTGCAGCCTCAGGCTCACAGCCAGCTTCTTGCGCAGGCTCCCGAGAGCTTCCCTTAGCTCGGGGAGCCCCTCAGGGACTCCGGGCAGCAGCCCCCCATTGGTGGTGGGAGCTGCTTCACAGAAGGATGCACTCGGGATGAGGAGCTCTGTGCAGCACGGCCACAAGCGCCACCCCACCTGCCCAGGGTCCTGCCCGCAGAAGGGGGGGTCCCCCATCTCCCAAACCCTTGCTCTGCCAGCAGGACCCCTGCGAGCTGAGTCTTCAGGCTCGGCCCCCTCCTTCCTTCCGAAATTACCTCCAGCGCTCTCCTGCTCCGCGAGTCTCAGGGTGCCCGAAGCCCAGGCCTTCTCCTTCCTCTCCTTCCTCTCCTCCTCCTTCCTCTTCCTCACTTGGCGTTCCCTAAGAATGATCAGCCCCTCTCCTCGGAAATGACAGACTTTGGCATCTTGAGAAGGATCCGCTGGTTCTGGGTTTTTCATTTTCGAGCTAAGTTAGTGTGCACAGTCCTCGGGCAAGAAGTTCACACTCCTGGGCCTGTGCACGACTTAGAACCCCCTTCTAGACACTTCTAGGATTCCTTTTTGGGAACCTGGAGTCTGCGTGTGTGTGTGTGTGTGTGTGTGTGTGTGTGTGTGTGTAAATACTAAAAGCCGCTCCCCAATTCTCCTCTGCTCCTTTTCCCAAGTCTTCCTTTTATTGTAGATGATGACTTGTCTGGGGGACGATGGTCCCAGCTCGGCTTCAGGAGCAAACAAACCCTCAACAACGGTTGGTTTCCCACGAGGCAGGTGGAGCAGCCCGCTTCCTTGGGGGCTCCCCAGCTCGTGGTGGCTGGGAAGAGGCGGGAGTGGGGGAGCTCCTGAAAGCCGGGCTCGTGCCCCCATCCCCTCAGCTGGGCTCCAGCCACAGCCCAACTTCAAGCTCAAAGTCCCTTGTTGCATCCTGGGCTCATGCCTGAGTCCCATCTGCTCTCAGGGCCTGAAAGCCTGCCGACCCACTGACCCAAAATGTACCAAGATTAAGTCTAACATATACCTAATTTGGAAGTAAGGCTTTCCACCTCAGCCTCACACTTGTCTTTGGATGGAGCAGAGGCCAATATGGGAGCTGTTGGGGGCACCATTTTGAACTCTCCCGAGTGGGGTACAGAGGTGGGCCTTCTGCAGCAGTGGAAAGCCTGACGCAAAAACCGAGAGAAAGAAAAATCAAAGTCCTTCAGAGTGGTCTCCTGGAAGGTTCCATCAAGATCCAGGGCCTGGCTCCCTTCCACCCCGAAACCAGCAGCCTCCAGGCCATGGGTTCAGAAAGGACCCTATGCCTAATAAATGAATTTCCTTTGTTGCTTAAGCAGCTCATGTGACTTTCTGGGCTTTGCAGCCAAAATTCCTCAGTAATACCGATGTAATTGAGAAAGACCAGCATTGATCAATTAGCAATCAGAATTTCCCATCAATACTCTCAAGAACTTTTATAGAATGCATCTAAATTGTGAACAAATTAATCTGGCTGCCATGCAGCAGATATTTATCTTCCTTGAAATCATTTGCTATTCTGACCAAGCTTTCTCAGAATTAGCTAATTATTAAGTTAAATCTATTTTGTTTATTGTACACAGCCACAATATACCAATCTCACTAGGTAGGTTGCTATTTTTACGGTCATTGCCTTTGACTTTTTGGCATTCTGAATTTCTTGCAGAATGTGCCAGCCTTTCTTGGCCCCCAGGTGGCCAAGTCTCCAGTTGCCTAAATGTCAAACTTGGTTTTTGCTTTGTTTGTTTTTTCAACCATAATGGGAACATGTATATCTGATCGCTTGTCCAAAATGTAACAGGAAGGAGGAAATTGGCTAAAGAAAAATTCAGTAAATTCTGCTTGTGTTTGTATAGGCATGCGCAGTGCCACTCCACATACATCTCCCTCGTCCCTGCTGTCTTGCCAGGCCCTGTGCTAGCTGCTGCGTACTCAAAAACAAATGTGACAGTGTCTCAGCCCTCTAGGAGCCTCACGGGGTCATCAGGAAGACAGACAGATAGGCAGGAGCCACGATGCCAAGCGACAGGTCCAAAAGGAGCACGGTCTTTGGGTACGTGGAGAACAGAGTGAGGCAACATGCCACGTTGGTCCAGGAAAAGCACAGAGAAGTGTGGGTGTGGAGGGGCAGGGCCCTGATGGTGGGCTGGATGGTCTGCCAAGCAGCCAGGAAGGGGAAGCACGTTCCAGGAAGGAGAAAAGGATGCATAGGAGCATGCTGTTGAAGAGGAACTTGGAGGCCTTGAAAAACTGCTAGTAGGCCAGTTCCCTGAATGAACCAGACCCCATCCATGCCCTATAAGTACAGGAAGTAGAAATACCCTTTGAACTTTTTTCTTCCTTACTTCTTTCCTGTTCTTTTTTTTAAATTTTTGTTTGTTTAATAACAGATATATCTATATTTCACATGCCATACAATTCACCTGTTTGATTCAATAGTGATGATTCAATAGTTGAATCATTCAAATGATTCAATAGTTTTAGGTACATGCATGTTTAGCTACAACCATCTCCACCATCTAATTTTAAAATGTTCCATCACCTGAAAAAGATATTCTATCCTCAGCAGTCACTTCTCCCTCCTCCAACTCTTGGAACCACTGATCTAATCCCATCTCTATAGATTTGTCTATATTGAACATTTCATGTAAATGGAATAATGCAACATATTATCTTCTGTGACTGACTTGTTTCACTGAGCACCACGATTTCCAAGGTTACCCAGGCAGCAGCACTTTATTCTCTTTTACTGCCAAAAGAAACATTCCAGTGTATGAATCGACCACATTTCATGTTATCCATTGATGGACATTTAGTTGATTTTTATTTTTTGGCTATTATGAATTCAACTTCTTTGAATATTCACCTGCAAGTTTTGTGTGGATATATATTTTTATTTCTCTTGGGTACATACCCAGGAGCGGAATTGCTGGGTCCCATGGTAACTCTATGTTTAGTGTTTTGAGGAACCCCCCTCAGACTACTTTCCAAAGTATATGCACTACTTCACATTCCTACCAGCCATGTATGCATGTTCTAATCTCTCTGTATATTTGCTAATACTTATTATTTTCTCTGAGTTTTTTTAATATTTTATTTATTTATTCATGAGAGACAGAGAGAGAGAGAGGCAGAGACATAGGCAGAGGGAGAAGCAGGCTCCATGCAGGGAGCCTGATATGGGACTTGATCCCACAGAACTCTAGGACCACACACTGAGCCAAAGGCAGACGCTTAACCACTGAACCACCTACGCATCCCATCTGTGGGTTTTTTTTTTAAAGATTATACTTATTTATTTGAGAGAGAGGGAGAAAAGAAGCAGACTCCCCACTGAGCAGGGAGCCTGATGCAAGGCTCGATCCCAGGACCCTGAGATCATGACCTGAGCAGAAGGCAGATGCTTCACTGACTGAGCCACCCAGGCACCACTATTTTCTGTGTTTTTGATCAAAGCCATCCCAGTAGGTGTGACATCATACCACATTGTGGTTTTGGCTTTGTATTTCCCTGATGACTAAAGATACTGATCATCTTTTCATGTGCTCTTTCTTTTTTAAAGTTCTTTCTTAACGCTAAATAAATGCCTGACTTCTTGACTTAAGAAGTGATGTGAAGGAGCTAAAGAACATCACTGCAGATTGGGTAGATAAAGGATTGCTGGGCCCAGACAGAGCACAGACATTAGTCATAGCTATCAAGCCAGGTAAAGACTCGCTGCACACTGTGAAGGAGGGAAGCTCTGAGAACCCATTAATCTATTTAATTCCTGGTATCAAAGAGGATGTTTTCATCTGAGATTTACCATGACTAAATGCAGTCATGGGGTGCCTGGGTGGCTCAGTCAGTTGAGCGTCTGCCTTCGGCTCAGGTCATGATCTTAGAGCCCTCCCTGCTCAGAGTGGGAGGCTGCTTCTCCCTCTCCCTCTACAGTTACCCCTCCCCATGTGCTCTCTCTCACTCACTCGCTCCCTCTCTGTCTCTTTCAAATAAATAAATAAAATTTTAAAAAATATATAGTTGGATCTATACAATGTGTTGGAAGGCTCTTTAATATACAAAAAAAGAAACATAGAAAGCAGACAAACCTAAGTTTGTTGTTTTTTTTTTTAATTTTTATTTATTTATGATAGTCACACGGAGAGAGAGAGAGAGGCAGAGACATAGGCAGAGGGAGAAGCAGGGTCCATGCACCGGGAGCCCGACGTGGGATTCGATCCTGAGTCTCCAGGATCGCGCCCTGGGCCAAAGGCAGGCGCCAAACCGCTGCACCACCCAGGGATCCCCCTAAGTTTGTTTTATTCCCTGTGCTGTCATTTAATTGTGTGGCTTTGGGCAATTTACATAATCTCCATAAGGCTCAGCTTCCTCATCTGTAATAAAGGAAAACAAATACCTAATTCATAGGCTTATGTGAAAATGAAAAAATATATTGAAAGAGACCTATCACTTGATGGTCAATAAATTTTGATTTCTCTCTCTTCCTTCTAATACTTGGCTGGGGAGAGCTTTGTAATAGCACAGTGTCATGAATTTCATAATGTTTCACAACAACAATAAAATGCCCCTGGATGTAGGAAAGGACTTTCTGACTGCATTTACTTAGTTGTTTGGCCAAGGCTGAGACCTGGGGGCTGATGCAATCAGCAAACACAGCAAACCAGCCTGGTTCTCCACAGCTGAGCAAGCTCAGCTCAGAGAAGGATCGGATTATATTTTCCCCTCACCTTAAAGACCTCAAAATCTCAGTGTGGACGGCACAAAAAATTGGCAAGGTGGTTCGGCTGGTACAGGGAATATGTGCTGTGTGCTCGGTCAGGTTCCTGGAAAGCTGAGTTTTCTGGGAAGGTCATGGAGAACTTGTTCCATGAGGCAAGGCTGGGAAGAGAAGAATCGGATGGTTAAAGAGGAGGCCCACGTCTTTCCCTCCAAAGGGAAACTGATATGTGAGCCGAGCCCAGGCTGGCAAAGCATCTGGGGATTGAGAGGAAGTGAGCAAAACTTTGGTTGAGCAGAATTCACATGGAACGAAGCAGGAAATCTAACAGTGAGAAACAGCCTCTCGGAATTCCTACTGTTCTACTATATATGGCTCTGGTTGTTTAAGTGTGATTGTCAGAGCTCTCCCAGATGGCTGTCCCGTGGTTCGTGTGAGTGTTCTCATCCAGAGTCAACTCATGGACAAATGGAAAGAGCATTGTCCTGCCAGTCCCACCGACCCATGCCCTCCCAATGCGGTGTACAGAGCTGGTCATGGAGCCGGTGCCCGCCAATTCCCATTACCAGGCCAGGCCGGACTGCCTGCTGGAACCTGTCCCTTCAGCTCCACTCACCTCCTCTCTGGAAGCCCCCTCACATTGGCCATATGTCCATGTGTTCCTGACTTTTCTGGATGCTGGCCTTCAAGACAACAGTCTAAAGATGTCTATCTTTTGAGTAAATATGTGTATGAAAGTCTACGCACTTACACAATATATACACAAAATATATGCTATGGAGTATGTTTGTGTCCCTCTCCCAAACTCATCTTTTGAAGCCCTACCCTCCAGGAGGATGGTATTTGGAGAAGTGGTCTTTGGGAGGCCAGTAGGGAAGGGGGCTCCCATGATGCAGTGACAAGTACCAGAGTTCTGGATCTCTCTCCACTTTTGCACAGGAAGCAGTCACATGAACACACAGCGAGATAGCAACTACCCAGAATCTAAGAGAAGAGGCTTCAGTTGGAAACCCACCTTGCCAGCATCTTGACCCTGGACTTCCAGCCTCCAGAACCGTGAGAAATACATTTCTACCATGTAAAGCTGCCCTGTCTATAGTTTTCCATCATGGCAGCCCAGGCTAAGACAACATATTGATCTCTGGGCAAAGCACTTGAAGCACCCCATTGCAGCTGTGCAAAAGCACCTGTTTTTCTCTTTATAGCTCATGGGCTTTTAAAGCAACAGTTGTTTTAAGTTGTTTTCTAAGAACCCCGTGTACCTCATGGTAAAGACGTCTCCTGAAACCCCAACACTTGGTAAAGTGATGTCATGTGAACAGTACAGCTCCCTGCTTCTGGGGTCCTCCAGGTCTCAAAAGTTACTAAGGAACACAGATGCCTTATAACATTTTTTTTGAAGTTCTCACTCCATGAAGTCTTGTGCTTATCCTTATTGCCATGTAAGAACACGTCAACATTTAATATATTTCGTCTTACTACTTTTCACCTTCACACTAACATCCAAAACACTGTATTGATTTTATAGTTTGGGACATGCATTTTTCCAAATGGCATACTTTTTGTGAGCGTCTTTAAAAAAGAAAAAGTTTCCCTGGTGAGTCTGTTTGCTGCCCAACAGGTCTGAGGAATGTTGAGCTGGAGACCAGCTTAGCTCACCCCTTGTGGAGAAAATTGGAACATCAGGTGGGAGAGAGGAGGGTGGAACCAGGTGTCCTCTGTGAAGCTGTACGGATGCAAAATATTTTCCCACAACCATGGCCTATCATTTGAGTGTGAATGATATTATTTGCTCACATTGAACGTACCTTATCTTTGGCTCCATTATGGCAGCAAGCCACTTCATCAGGCCACTGTCAAGTTTACATGTTGCCTTTCCAAGGCATGGTTGCTCTGGGGACGTGTGCTTGTATGTGAGATGTGCGATGCCGAACCCCAGTAGAAAAATCTTTGGCCTAATTGCTCACACTTTAGGAGATTTTCATAAATGCCCTCAATAGCTAAGTGGCTGAAGAACTGGAAAAACTATATCACTAGCCATTCTGATGGCTTGAGAATTTCAGAATGCCAAGGAACAGGCCAGACCTTCATTTGCACCTGCGCACTGTGCCCAGACAACTTCAGCAGCGCCCACCTGACCTAAGCCATGGCCGGGCCCTGGAATCTGGGCCTTGTTCCTCACTCTTCTGCCTCTGAAGTAGAGAATGTTGGAAATCACAGGCTCAAGATGCCTGCCAGGAAAGAGACCTCCGGGTCACTCATCCAACCCTGTATATTGAATTGCAGAGATGTGAAATGACCTGCCCCAGTCATTCAGTGGGTCAGAGGCTGGACACAGGCTGCCTCCTAACTCTCTCAATTTCCAGGACCTCCCCCATCTCAGGTGGCCTCGTGGCCATCTGCGTCGTCTCCTTGGTGCAGGCATAGGAGAGTGGCGGCCCACAGACACCCTCGGTATTGGGCGCTGGTGCTCCTGTGACCGCAGCCGGCCTGCTGGCGCATCTGCGCACGGAGCTCCATCGAGCCAGTACTCTTAGTCACATAATTAAATGGGAAGACCCAGCCACCACCCTGGCCCTTAATTATTTCAACGCATCCCATTCCCGTGGAGTTTTAACACCTCCTCCCTCCCCCTGCTCCACCCAACACCCACACCCACCTCTCCAGCAAGGAATTGTTGCACAAATTGGGGCTGTTTTCTCAGTAGGAAGGCAAGGTTTAAAATAGGAGGTGTAGCTATTAAAAAAGAAGAAGAAGAAGAGTGGTTCACTGCATGGAGAAGAGCCCAAGCTAACACAGACCCGCGATTCGTGTGGATGACTGCAGTGTAGCTTTCGAGGGAGATTTATTTATTTATTTATTTATTTTCGAGGGAGATTTTGAAAGAGAACAGAATAGCCCGTTGTGAGACAGAAGGACATTTCATGTTGACTTTCCGGTTCTATTCAACAGCTACTCAGTTAGCGCCTGCTGTGTGCGGGTCCCTGGTGGGGTCGGGAAAGATGAGATAAACAGTTAGCATCTGTGGCCTCATTGGGCATATAGTTTTGAACAGGAGGAAACCACGTATCCAAATACACTGTGTTTATGAACAGGTGGCAGGAAGTAGTCTCCTGCAAAGCCAGAGCAGAGCCTGTGCGCTACCTGCTGGGTGTGTGCGGAGAGCAGGCCCAGGCCCGGAGAATCCCTGCCACCCCGAGTGCCGCACCCCTCACCAAACACACGGTGGCCATCGTTTGGGTAGAACTTGGGACTCTCCCTTGGTGCCAGAGTCAGGGACTCTGTCCCGAAGCTTCGTCTGCATGAACTGGGCCCTTGAGAAGGATTTGGAGCTCAGGTTAGATCACCTGCATTTAGGTTAAGACTCTCCAAGTCTAAACAACCAGCAGGAGAAGGAGGGTACCTCACAAGGCCTGGGTAGGTTGCTTGGAGGAAGAAGGGCACTTGGAGCAGAGGAAGAGTCTGAGAGGCTTTTCCTGTCCTGCTCCTGAGGGCAGGAGGCCAGAAGGGGTCCCAGGGGCCTGCCAGCTTGCCGGGCCCGCGGGCTCTCCCCAGCCATCCAAGGCATCCATTGCCACATTGAGACAGGCCTCTTATGCCCTCCTTCTGTTCACAGAGTCCATCCTGACTCACACATAAAACATTATCTATTGTTAGTGTGCTATCATTACGTAGCATACTATTACTCAGTACGATACGCTCTCTCATTTTCTCTATCCCTCTTCGCTGTATTAAAATGCAGATCCTAACCCTCCAAATTGATCCCATCAACCTCTGGAGAGTCATGACCCATAATATGAAAAACACAGGTGTAGGCATCAGGTGCCTTCGGTGACAGAACAAACGATGGGAGGCCGGATAGAGGCGAAGGATGGGAGATGAGGGCCTGGGCGCCCTCACCATGTGGAGCCTCTCGGTGTCTCGGAAGGAGTTCTTAAACACCCGAGGGTGACAGTGACTCTGCCAGGGTTTCCACCTGTGCAGAAAGTGAGAGATGAAAGTTAGTCGGTTTATTACCAAACTAGAGAAGAGCATGTGCTCTGACACATGACTTTCCAGGGTAAAATAATGGCCTACAAACTAAAACAACCGAGAAATTTTAGTATGCTCCCCTCGTGTATTACGAATTATTTAAATATCCCAAATTCACGAGTACTCACGACATATTACCACGTCTGGCTTAGCAATGGGAGGTAGGGGTAAGCCACATTTATTGCTTTGCGTGCATGTTTAAAATTGTTGGCAAACTCAAAAGAATAACTGAGGAAATGCATATCAGTGCCCAGAGAGAATGGACACACGGCCCACGGCTTTCCAAACATTAGGAGAGTGCTCGGATCATCATAATGTGTAATTAAAAAGTGACATTAGCGGCTGTTGCAATGAGAGAATGAACTTATGAGAAACACAACAACCTGGATGTGAGCACAAGGCGTTGGTCACACCAGAGTGCAGACTGGATGGTGCCATTTATATGAAATCCAGAGTAGCTAAAACTAACCAGGGGTGATGGGCATCAGATCAGTGGTTACCTGGAGGCGTGGGGGGTTGGGGTGGCGCTCGATTGCAGAGGTGGATAGAGGATGTGAAGAACCTTGCATCTCTGTACAGTGGAACCTTCTGGAGCAATGGATAAATCTTACACTGTGGTTGGGATGGAGGTTGTATGATAATACGCTTAACAAAAGTCATCAAATTGTATATTAGAAAACAGATGCATGGTGTCCTATGTAAATTGGGCCTTAAAGTTGCCCTTTTTTAAAGATTTTATTTATTTATTGATGGGAGACACAGAGAGAGGCAGAGACACAGGCAGAGGAGAGGGAGAAACAGGCTCCTTGCAGGGAGCCCGATGCAGGACTCGATCCCAGGACCCTGGGATCACGACCCGAGCTAGATGTTCAACCACTAGGCCACCCAGGTGCCCCTAAAGTTGCCTTTTTAATAAAATAGCTAAAGTCAATCACTCCGCTCAGTTGAGGGTCACAGGGATTATGTACCAATTAGAACATTTTAAGAAGAAAACAAGACGCCTGCCCCCCCCAAAATAAGGATCTCGATAATCTAGGTGTACACAGGCTTGGTAGAAATTTGTACCACCCCATGGCAGCCAGTTTTCCTAGAAACCAACAAAAGGAATCTCAGCACATGCTAGTAACTTGTCAGTTTTAGTTGAAAAATACTCATCTTCAAGGCTGCTGATACCTCATTAGTAAGAACACGAGGTCATAAGTAAAACACGAGTCCCTGGACGTGGGTTCCCCAGCCCACAAGGCACAGTAACTCGCCTATGGGAACCCATCTGAGGTCCACCAGTTGGACTTTCTCAACATCCAGGGTTCACGAGGCACATTCGAGAATGACTGCAGTGCCCACACCTCCTGGCACATCCGGAACGTGAGGGTGGCAATTCTGGCCGCCCGCACATCCGGTGTCCATGACCCAGTGAGGTCTCCCCTGTGCCTCGCCTGTCCCTCGCCCAGCAGAGCAAGCAGACACTTGGCCACCAGCGCTCTGCTTGAGTCGTACACTGGGCCTCGAATCGCATTCCCGGGCCACGACCTCCCCTGGGGAACCTGGCCTTCTGTCTCCTGGAAAGCCGTCTGCTCTGCCCCACGTGCCCCTCGGCACAGGGACCAGTCCTCCAGCAGACCATTCTCCGTCCAGCAGGCTCCGTGCTCCCATCACCCCCAGAAAGGGGCAGCCCGGCCATCAGAGCCACACAAGCCCCTTGCCTGTCCTCCCTGTCCACACGTAACAACCCCTGGATCACAGTGAAGGCTGGGGTGGGTGTCCCACGTCTACACAGTCAGATAGAGGATGTGGAGAACCGGGCATCTCCGAACCCCGCAAACCCCTTACATTTGTGGACACACGGCAGGAATGGAGGGCCGCCCCGCACAGGTCTAAGCACTGGTTATAGTCCGGCCTCCTCTCAATCTCCCCAGAACCTCCAGCTCACTCCCCCAGAATCTGTTTTATGACCTAGACGCTAACCCAGCCCCAAGTTGGAGCACGGATCAGCTGCGCCAAGGCCAGGGCTCCTGGGTGGTGACTGGCCTGTCAGCTCCCCCAGGACCTGGACTGCAGGTGCTCCTCTAGAGTCTCCGGCTTTCCTGGCCGTCGGGGAGCCCTGCCTGCCTAGACTCCACTTTAGGGGGCGGGGGAGAGCCAGGGTGGAACAAAGCAGCTCCACTCCCTCTGACAAGAGGGACCTTCCCTGGTGATCCGAGGGAAGGGATCCGTGTCCTCAAAAGGACACGCTCCCCCCAGAAGGTAGGAGGGAAACAGGAAGATGCATGCAGGTGCCACCAGGCGGAGGAGGGCCACCAGGGGAGGGCTCTGTCCCCCATGGTGGCGGTGGTGGGGGCGGCTTCCCTGCCGGCCAGCACAGCGGCCAGTGCTGCGGGGACTGGGGCAGGATCGCAGGACCCGGAGGCCCCCGGAGGGCGGTCCGTGGGCAGGTGCAGAGCCGCTGAGTGGCTTTCCTCCTCCGGTGTGTAGCCTCGCGGGTGCAGGAGGGGAGGCAGCCCGCACAGGATCGGCCCGGGGTGAGATTGTGTCTCCCAGGCCCCGCGCCTGACCCACACCGACTTGCTTCCAGGGTGCGTGTGACACATGGCATTAGGGGGCTGTCAAGGGCCAAGGGGTGCCCAGCGTCTCCAGTAGGAAGCTTCAAAGCCACAAGTGTGCGCCCACGACCAAGTGAGACTGAGCAGGAAGGAGAGGTTCCCCCGATCCTGGAATCTAAAAACATCCAGCCTCTAGTTCAAATGGTGCCTGGACAACAGCCCCCAGTCTCCATGAAGATGGAGAATATGGGAGCTCAGGGCAACTTCCAAATGACAATATGAGCTATCGCGGGGATCTGGGAAGAGTTGGCACTAGTTACCAGGTGAGTGAAGCTAGATTAGGAAGAGCATCCCCAGGATCCAGCTGAACAGGCCCTGCTTCACTTCATGAAACACAGACAGGCCCTGGTTTCTGACCCCAGCTTCAGATTTGGGTGTTCCAACCGGAGAACGGGCCAGCCTCCTCTCTACCCATTAGGTATAATGTCCTGGGAAAGGCAAGGAACCAAAACATTTAAAAATTTTTAAAAAGGGACGCCTGGGTGGCTCAGCGGTTAAAAGTCTGCCTTCGGCTCAGGGCGTGATTCTGGAGTCTCAGGATCGAGTCCCTCATCGAGCTCCCCGCATGGAGCCTGCTTCTCCCTCTGCCTGTGTCTCTGCCTCTCTCTCTCTCTGTGTGTGTGTGTCTCTTATGAATAAATAAATAAAATCTTAAAAAAAAAAAAGGAAAAGCAAGGAACCAATTCCACTATGCCCCATCCTGCCAGAGCCCATGATCAATAAACATATGAAAATATGCTCAACCCCTGTAGTAATCACAGAGATCCAAGCTGAATGAATAATGAGGTCATCTTTTGCCTATTAAACTCATAAATTCTTTAAAATGATGATACCTACTGTTAGGAAGATGCCAAGAAATAGACATTTATGACTATTTCTAAGAATGCAAATTGATTTCACCATTCTGGAATCAGTATGTACTTAAAAATTTAAAATACGGACATACGTTCATCTGCCCAGCCTGCGTGTCCTCTTCTGGGCAACTATTTCTTCTCTGGGGAATTTCTGTGTGGCTTCAAATCAAGGAGCCATTTCTCCTCACTCCCGAGGGTAGTATGAGCCTCAAGCCAGTAAGCAAAGCCTCCCTCAGGACTCTTCCCAGGGCTCTCGGGAAAGACACGAGAGTGTACGTATTCTCAGTGCACACACAAGACTAAATGCTCTCCAGACATGCAGAGGGGGGAGCAGACGCCGTGGACACCAGCTAGAGGAAAGCTCAACCTGTGGTGCTGAATGAAAATTAAGAAATGCGAGTTTTAAAACCTACAAGATGACATATAATGTTTCCCCCAATTACATGTATGTGTAACTAAAGACCTAGAAAATAGATCAGAAGGACACACGCACGTAAATTACTCCAAAGTAGGGATCTGTGAAGGAGCGATGGAATGAAATTTGGGACGGAATGAAGAAGGAAATATAATAACCCAAAATGTTTCTAATGGTTTAATGAAGACAGAGTGCCCTGAGCAGGAGGTCAGGAGCCATCCAATTGCGTGTGTCTACGATACAAAGCAAGCAGGAAAATATTGAACATGCACAGCCAGGAATATTTGTGAAAGACTAGAAGCTGCTTAGTTGTGCAGTAATTGAGACCGATCAAATAAATTATGGCACATCCATATGATGAAATGCTATGCAGCCATTAAAAAGTACACAGCACTGTGATGTTAGGATTGATAAGAAGCATGGACCTGGTCTTCATCTAGTTCCTGGCACAAAACACCTAAAACTTTTGGCATTTCCTCTAAGGAAGGAAGGTAAAGATGTCTTTTGTTATGTTAATGAGGTGGCCTTTGGAGAGCACCTAGGATGGGCGCTGGTTGCCAGGGGAGCCAACCCTGTGATTAGAGGCTTGGACCATTTAATATCCCCCTTCCCACTCCGGGAGGAAAGAGGGCTTGAGATTGAGTTCAGTCACCAATAACCAGTGATCTCATCAATCGTGCCATGTCGGGATCCCTGGGTGGCGCCCGGTTTGGCGCCTGCCTTTGGCCCAGGGCGCGATCCTGGAGACCCGGGATCGAATCCCACATCGGGCTCCCGGTGCATGGAGCCTGCTTCTCCCTCTGCCTGTGTCTCTGCCTCTCTCTCTCTCTCTCTCTCTCTCATAAATAAATAAAAATTAAAAAAAAAAATCGTGCCATGTCATGAAGCCTCCCCAGAACCATAACGGACAGGGTTAGGAGAGCTTCCAGGTCGAGGAACTCGCAGAGATAGAGGGAGAATGGAGCACTCAGAGAGCTCAGAAGGTCCTGCTCACCTTGCCCTGTGCATCTCTCCATCTGGCTGTTCCTGAGTTACATCCTTTTATAATAAACCAGTAACCTAGTAAATAAGGTGCTTCCCCGAGTTCTGTGAGCAGCTCTGGCAAATTAATGGAACCTCTGCAGCCAGTCCATCGGAAGCAGAGGTAACAGCTTGGACTCATGATCGGCACCTGAAGAGGGGTGGGGAGGCAGGTGGTCTTGTGGGACTGAACCTTTAACCTGTGGGATCTGAGATCTGAAGCTGTCTCCAGTGTCAGAACTGAGTTAAACTGTAGGACACCCAGCTGGTGTCAGAGTTGCGTGGCTATGTGGAGGAGAAAATCCACACGCTGGAACTGAAATCAGAATCAGAGTTGCAGAAATAAGTTGATATAGAAAGTTATTCATGATGCTTTGGTTAGTAAAAAAGCAGATTATAAAATACTATGTGTGATTGATTCATACATAAAATAGAGAACATTCCATAAGAACATCTAGCAAATGCGGCACCTGGGTGGCTCAGTAGATTAAGCCGCCAACTCTTGATTTTTGGCTCAGGTCATGATCTCAAGGTTGTGAGATCGAGCCCCATGTCTGGCTCCATGCTGAGCATGGAGTCTCCTTGAGATTCTCTCCCTCTCCCTGTCCTCATTTCTCTGCTTGTGTGCTCTCTCTCTCTCTCTAAAAGAAATGAATAATTTTTTTAAAAAAAAGAGAACACATAGTGAATCATTAAATGTTGCCACCACTGAGATAACAAGTACTTTTCCCACTTTTTTTCCTGGTTTATCTGTGTCTTCTGATAGTTCAGCAGTGAACATATGTGACTCATACAGAAAAGAAATACAAAATTTTCAAACCAATCCAGTAGGCAATAATGTGGTAATGTGCCAACTCTCAAGTACAACTCCTCTACACCCCTTTAGCATATTTCAGTGATTGCAAGTGTCAGACTATTTTTATGCCGTGATAGCACATCAACCCCTAGATGTGTTGATTTCTGGAGGAAAAGGAGATCAGCACCTTGAGATAGAGCATGAATGACCTGCAGGTGTTTCCCGCAATGAAGGAAGAGCCTAAATATAGAAAATTCAACTGTGAGAATGAATTCACACTGTTCCATGATGTGAACATAAGCAGGTTTTCTTCCTCTGCTATTCTTCAACCCCCCCCCCCCCCGCATGTGGAGTTGAGCTGTTTGTGTGGACGTCAGGATATAAGGTAGATTTCCATTCTGTACTCCACTCGCCTCCTGTTTCTGGGTCATTTGGCACCTGTATGCCCACACCATCCTGTTGGAAGGGGCCCAAGGGAAAGACCACGGTGGTTAAGGGCACAAAAGCTGGGCTTTGCCAAGAACAATACTCATGCCACTCCAACTTCACAGGATGGGACTTAGTCCAAGGAGGCGGGCTCTCTCCCAAGGAAGCAGGCTCTCTCCCCTGGTAGAGAACACAACTGAGAAAAGTCAAACTTGCCCGGGACCTGCTAAGACTTTCCTGGAACTTATAAAAACAACTTCCAAAGTTAGAAGGGACATTACTTCAACTGTGTGTCCTACTCCCAGTCAAAAATCAAAGCACAGCCCAGAACATAATTTCCACCGTGACTTTGAAATGCTTCCTTGTACATTCATGACCTTTTTTGCAGGTTTAAATGTTTATAAGGGATATAATTGTGTAACTGTCCAAAGAAAAGGTTGACGTTTAGCCCTGAATAGTCCACCATCATTTAATTAAGAATTCTCATTTTCCAACCTAAGGGGAGCTCTTCTAAGCTTGGTTTGAACCCTGTTGGCTAAGTTAGGTAGGATTTGGAGGCCCCAGGTGTGCCCATAAAGAAGTAGGAACTAATCTGGGGCAGGGAGGAGGAAGAGAGAAGATTGAACACCTGGGACTAACATCTTAAATGGGAGAGGGTGGCCTTTCAGAGGATGGGTATGATTCCATCCTACACCTAAGTCATTCAACATCAAAAATTCGCTACAGGGCAGCCCCGGTTGCTTAGTGGTTTAGCACCGCCTTCAGCCCAGGGCATGATCCTGGAGACCCAGGATCGAGTCCCATATTGGGCTCCCTGCATGGAGCCTGCTTCTCCTTCTGCCTGTGTCTCTGCCTCTCTCTCTTTGTGTCTCTCATGAATAAAAATAAAAAAAATTACAAAAACCAAATGTGGCATGAAATATATGAAGGAACTTGGTGTCCATTGGATGTCTCATTCGGCTAAAAGCAAAGCCTCTGAAAATTCTGGTTGCAACAAGTTCACTGCCAAGAAGGCAGCTAAGTCTATAAGAAGAACTGCCATGCTAATTATAGGCTAAGCAACAAGGAAGAGCTAATGAGTGGACATGCTGCAACTTCAGAGACAGGCCATCTTGGTGTTCATGATCGCCAAGAAGGGGGCTTTGTGCAAATCCAGTTCCATGGCTAATCTCAGCTCAAGAGCTGTGACTAGGACAGTCCATAAAAGAGGAGTATATCCCACAAATGAGTGAGGGGCTTGGATTTTTTTTAATATTGACCAGAACAAGGTAAAGCTCTATATAAAACCATTCTTCATCAGGAAATACAAATCAAAACAACAATGAGATATCACCTCACACCGGTGAGAATGGTGAAAATTAACAAGACAGGAAACAACAAATGTTGGAGAGGATATGGAGAAAGGGGAATCCTCTTGCACCATTGGTGGGAATGTGAACTGGTGCAGCCACTCTGGAAAACAATGTGGAGGTTCCTCAAAAAGCTAAAAATAGAGCTACCTTATGACCCATCAATTGCACTACTGGGTATTAACCCCAAAGATACTGATGTAGTGAAATGATGGGACACCTGCACCCCAATGTTCACAGCAGCAATGTCTACAATAGCCAAACTGTGGAAGGAGCCACGATGCCTTCAATAGATGACTGGATAAAGAAGATCTGGTCTATATACACAATGGGATATTCCTCAACCATCAGAAAGAACAAATATCCACCATTTACTTTGATGTGGATGCAACTGGAGGGTATTATGCTGAGTGAAATAAGTCAATTGGAGAAGGACAATTATCATATGGTTTCACTCATACGTGGAATATAAGAAATAGTGAAAAGGATCATAAGGGAAAGAAGAGGAACTGAGTGGGAAAAATTAGAGAAGGAGACAAACCATGAGAGACCCCTCGCTCTGGGAAACAAACAAAGGGTTGTGGAAGAGGAGGTGGGCGGGGGGATGGAGTGACTGGGTGACAGGCATTGAGAAGGGCACTTGATGGGAGGAGCACTGGGTATTATACTATATGTTGGCAAGTTGAATTTAAATTTTAAAAAATTAAAAAAAAAATAAATTTTAAAAAATGTAAAAATAAGGAACACCTGGGTAGCTCAGCAGTTTGCACATGCCTTTGCCCCAGGGCGTGCTCCTGGGGTCCCGGGATCAAGTCCCACATCGGGCTTCCTGCATGGAGCCTGCTTCTCCCTCTGCCTATGTCTCTGCCTCTCTCTCTGTATGTGTGTCTCTCATGAATAAATAAATTAAAAAAGAAAAAAAGATTTAAAAAATAAATAAATGTAAAAATAAAAAATTTTTTAAAAACCCATTCTTTACATTCACATTGGTCAATGATACAACATTCTGTGAGTACAATTTTTCAACAGCTACACATGATTGTACAGACCATAATCCGGGGCCATTCGTGAGCTCTTCATCGACAATAGCATGAAGATTTTAGGAACCTCCTGGAGATGTCCATGGGATCCCACATTCTTGTCATTTGCTCCTCCAGTCTGTGTATCAGAAAAAAAGCTTGTTTGTGTGAGCAGAATGACCTGTTGGAAGCGCATACTTGCTGGCTCCAAGTAACTGCCTCACAAACAATGATTTAATAAGATCTTAAAAGTTTCAGGGAACATACTAAATTTTCTATAATAATATATCCATTCTCTATTTTAAATCATTAGGCATGTACCGTACTTTTATCACCACCACCAGTGTTTGCCAGAGCAGCTCACCTTTGCCAGTAACTTCAAAATTCTATCATGTATACCAGTTCACTCCGTGTAATTCAATTTCACAAAGGCCTTATTGAGTGCCAACTGTATATCTGAGCTAGAGCCTGAAGATACAGGAATGTATAGGCGAAGGGTCTCTATTCTCAATAAGCTTATAGGAGAGGTATTTTCTCAATATACTTGGGTGGGCTGTTGTCAGAGACATGAGTTTTTGAACATCTCCTGACAGCTGACCTCCAGGGGATATGCTCCGTGGTGGACAGACTGTGAGATGATGCTCATGATCTCAGCCTTCTGGTGCTGGCTGGCTACGCAATTTCTTCCACCAGAGTACAGACAATATCTGTGACTTGCTTCCAATGACCCGAATATGCAAAGATGATGAGATGTCACCCCATGAATCTGCTATATTATATGAGACTCTAAACAGACCAGACCTAGAGACTCTCAATGAGGGTTGATGAAGTAAGTGGCCACACTGGGAAAGCCCACATTGCAGGGAACATCAGGTGGCCTCTCGGGGCTGAGCACGGCCTCCAGCTAACAGTCAGCAAGAAGCTCTGGCCCTCAGTCCCACAACCACGAGAAAATAAATCCTACCAACTACCTGAATGAGCTGAAACCTGGACTCCTCACCAGCCAAGCCTTCGTATGAGAACACGCCCAGATGACATCTTGATTACAACCTTGCAAGAACCTAAGCAGGGGGCCCCTCTAAATCATGAGAGAATTCCTGATATAAAGAAACTGTGAGATGATAAACAGGATGTTTTAAGCGACAAAGTGTGTAATAATTTGTATGAAGCGATAGATAACTAATAAACACTCCTGGCTAACATGAGGTGGTGATAGCTATAGTCTGGTGAAGTTACTGTCCTTCCATTAGAAAATCAGGCCTAGAAAAGGCTTTATTGAAATACCACCTTGGTCTATGCGGACACACACACATACTCGCATATACAAAGCCAGCCTGTAAATCATCCCCTTGTCATGGTAGGAAGGGAGGCAATACTTAACCACAAAGGTCTAGTGCTATGACATTTTCTCCAGGCTGCTTATGGAATTGGAACAAAAGATTCAAGAAGCCCAAGCAGAATGAATCAACTTCTTGAACACATGTTTGCATCAGGAACCAGAAGATCTGCTTTGACTTTATACATGGAATTTCAATCTTTCTTAAATTGATCTCTAAGAAAGATTGTGTTAGTTCCACCCATTGTTCTATCTTATGGGGTAATTTTGAATCTCTAATCATTCAACCAACCTGTCCTTAGACCTGTCACCAGGCAACATTCAACTGTGAGTTTTGAAATCACCCCCACCTCTACAGGACAGATGAACAAGACCTTGCAGCAGTTTGTGTTGCAGAAGTTGACTACAAGTTCAAGGATGGGGCTGTCATGTGTCCAAATATCATTCTGGGCTGCAATGATAGGAGAACTGTGTCTATGCCCATGTAGGTTGGGTGTTTGGTGTTTCAGGCCACATCCAACCCACTGGACCGACCACTCCTAGAGAACCATATTTGGAAGGAAACAGGGAAATGTCCAGCAGTGTTTAAGGAAGCACAATCTGGTGGGTTACATCTTGTTCAATTGTGGGAAATTGTAACAAACCAGGGAAGGACACATAACTCTCTTTCCTCACCTGTAGGGCTGTTCTTAAACACAGAATTCTAGTCAGTGAAAAGAGGTCCCCCACCCACCGCATGCACTTGCCCCACCATTAACTCTGTCCCTTGCCCAAAAGCACTTCTCTAGGAAAGCAAACAACTTCTTCCTCTCCTCCTTTGCATCTCTGCTCAATGTCACCTCCTGATGTAGCCTCTTCCAACCACCCCAAACCTCGCACCCACCCAACCTGGTGCTCCTGTCCCTACTTTGCTTTTCTCTGTGCCACCTATCACCTGACATACCAGCATTTTACTTACTTATTTGTTTGCTGTCTCCCCAAAGGAGTGCTAGTTCCATGAGGGCAGGGAGTTTGCTCACTGGCATTTCCCCAGTGCCTCCATTGGTTGAGTGCACGCGGTAGGCCCTCGATAAATATTCACTCAATTATGAGGTTAATTAATAGATTAATCAATCCTATTCATATTATTCTGCTCTTTAGTGGAGCCATTTGTCATGTCCTTCATCTGTAGATTACAGCTTCTTAAGGGCAGAGACTCTAAGGGAAACATTTGGATTCTCTTAGTACTTAGTACTTAGCACATTGATGAACGATTTACATTCATTAATGAGTGAGTGAGTGGATGAATGAATGAATGAGTGAATAAACCAACCAACTAAGGAACAAACCACCTAGGACCCAAAGGGCAAATGACACACTAGAAGAAGAGAGGAGCCATTAGGAAGCCTTCCAATGGAGGCTTGCCATTTCTTCCTGTAGCAGACTCAAGCTTGTGTTTATACTGTTTGTAAGGAAGTAGGCCCAGTCATAAATTTACTTAAATTTATTCAATGCAATTCAGAGGTTTTCAAACTGAATGGGAATTTTTTAAAGAATATTCTTCCTAAAAAAAAAAAAAAGAAAAGAATATTCTTCCTAGAGTCGAATAAGTTTGGAAAACTCTACATGTAACAATGTTAAACAGGCTTCTTTACTGCAAAACTTATCCACAGATGCTTTTTTTTTAATTTTTATTTATTTATGATAGTCACACAGAGAGAGAGAGAGAGAAAGAGGCAGAGACATAGGCAGAGGGAGAAGCAGGCTCCATGCACGGGGAGCCCGACATGGGATTCAATCCTGGGTCTCCAGGATCACGCCTCGGGCCAAAGGCAGGCGCTAAACTGCTGCGCCACCCAGGGATCCCTCCACAGATGCTTTTAAAATACTAACACTCATTCTGCATGAATCACCAATATTCATGATTTGTTCCCCCAGTTTTGTTGTTGTCTTACTACCGGGTGCTCTGACCACAGAATAACCACAAACACTTCCCCATGTTCCATGAAACGGTGTTTGGGAAGTGTTGTTTCAATGCACAGCTCAGAAGTTAGCACCGGCACCTCTTTTTCCCATGGCCTTATTGATGGGAAAACCTGATGTTAACTTTTCTGTTTGCGGAAGAACTGAAAAGTAAAATTAGAGACAGCAAGACCCAGAAGAGCTGAGTTGGCCAGGTGGTCAGGAAGGATTCGACATTATTTTTTTTTTTAAGATTGTATTTATTTATTCATGGGAGACACAGAGACAGGCAGAGACACAGGCAGAGGGAGAAGCAGGCTCCCTGCAGGAAGCCCGATGTGGGACTTGATCCCAGGACCTCAGGGTCACGCCCTGAGCCAAAGGCAGATACTCAACCACTGAGCCACCGAGGTACCCCATATTTTTAAATAATAATAGTAAACTTTTTAAAAAGTCTGTAGATTTCCAGGTAAGGAAAAATGAGGAGGTTGGAGAAAGCCTGGGCCCTGGGAGGGAGAAAGAAACTTGTTTCCTTTGAAGGCAAAGCATGGCTCCTGTGTTGGAGAATCCCTCTCTCTCTCTCAATCTCTCTCTCTCTCTCTCTCATTTGTTCCCTCATTTTCAGGCTCAAGGGACCGCTAAGGTGAACAAGCTCATGCCCAGGGGATGCGGGCTGTGCTTCACACCTCTTGGTACCAGCCCGCTAAGCCCACCCAGATCACCTCCAACACTCCGTGGCTTCCGGGGCATGGGTGGCCTGGTGGTCAAGCCCTGAGTTGACAGCAGAAGGGCAAAAAGAAGGTCTTTCCTTCCAACTTATCATTAGACCAGCAAACATGAAGGTTCAAGGTCATCGGGTGCCTTTTCTCACTTGCATGAAGGAAGTTTGTTTGCAGAAAGCTGCTCCGCCGCCAGCCCACGGCATGAGGCTGGCGCTGCCACCAGCCTCTTCCCTGAAGGGTTTGAAATATCAGAGTCTGTCACTTCTATTCCTGTTGGCAAAGGAGACTTGGCTGGCTTGTTCTAGCAATAGCTTTAATCAAAATAGCACATTCACATTACAGAAGTACATATATGTTATATTTGAGAGAGAGAGAGATGGAGAAGTTTGAGGGGAAATGGACCCTCCTCCCAGGAGTAGAGGGCTCTTCTGTTCCTGTTCCCTCCCTCCAGGTTCAGTGGGTCTTCCCTGTGCCCTAGGGAGCAACTGGGTTTGCTACCCCTACGCAAACACCTTAAGGCTCCTGTTTCCCATGTAATCAGGTCCTGCTGGGCCTCTGGGTGCCCCTCTAGAGGCAGCAGCTGCTCTCCCCAGGCCTAGGCCACTGCTAGGAAGGTTTTGTCCCATACCCCTTCCCATCCCACCCCTCCCTGTGCACCATGCATTGGTGAGGTCCATGGAGAAGAGCCAGGACTGGGTGCCAACGCCCCTTGTGTCTGCCCCTCCCTGGGATTCTGTGCTCTCAGAAGAGCCCACATACAGCCTTGACAATCGGTTAAAAATTTGGGTAGACTCACCCAGCTGCTTGCACACTGGCCCCATCCTTCTCATGTCCTGCTCCTCATGGAGCCATGAGTGTCTCCCCAGATTTCAGGCTCCTGGCTGCCTCTCACTTTTAGAGTGCGGCACTGTTGTCCTCTCCACCTTCTTCCATCCTAAGCAGAATCCAGAAGCCCCTTCCTCCCCCCTACCTTTTTCTGAAAAGAATAAAAGGGTTTTAAAAGGATTAAGTTTATTTTGAGTCCATTTTGTTTGGTTTTGGTTTTGATCCACGTAGCTGCATTCAGGGATTGAGTGGTTTGTTTTGTACGATACTTTTACATACATCAGACAAAACCCTGGAATTTCTGAGTAGTGTTTTACAGTTTACAACAGGCATTCTTTTGGGTGCATTAGCTAATGATCTTCACAGTAACCCGAGACTCCCACACAGTCTCTGGGCTCACATGCCCGAGCTAAGGCGTTAACCCAGCTCTCGGGGCCAAATCTATGATTATTTTCTCTATGACATGCTTATCCTTGTAACAGTCCTGAGTTATACAAGCCAGATGCTATTTTTCTTATGTCATTTTAGTTAAAAAGAAGCTTAGTTTTCAAGCAGTTAGGGTCCTTGCTCAAGGAGCCTTTTGGTGCAAAATTGGCTCCTGAACCCCACTCTGCAATCGATAATGATGTACTGTGTGCTCCAGGCCAAGCTATGTATCAGATTCAGGACTAGCAGTCATGATACCCAGCCTTGACTTGGGCACAGGCTCCCCACTTTCCCTGCCATCTCATTTAGTTCTTAAGACAGTTCCATGAGATAGAGACCATTATATCCATTTAAAATATAATTTTGGGGGTGCCTCGGTGGCTCAGTCAGTTAAACATCCAACTCTCGGTTTTGGATCAGGTCATGATCTTGGGGTAATGGGATAGAGTCCTATGTCAGGCCTAGTGCTCCCCATGGATTCTGCTTGGGAATCTCTGCTTCTCCCTCTCTCTGCAACTCCCCTACCTCACAAATAATAAAGAAATAAAGAAATAAATAATCAATCTTCTTTAAAAAAAAAAAAAACATAATTTGGGGGATCCCTGGGTGATTCAGTGGTTTGGCGCCTGCTTTTGGCCCAGGGCGCGATCCTGGAGTCCCGGGATCGAGTCCCACATCGGGCTCCCAGCATGGGGCCTGCTTCTCCCTCTGCCTGTGTCTCTGCCTCTCCCTCTCTCTCTCTCTCTCTGTCCATCATGAATAAATAAATAAATAAATCTTTAAAAAAAAATAAAAACCCATAATTTTATACTTTTAAAAAAATTTCTAAAATAGTATTCATAAAAATAAATAAATAAATAAATAAATAAATAAATAAATAAATAAATAAAATAGTATTCCGGCCTCCATCCCAACACTTAATGCTCCCTAAGTAACCACAAGTAGGCTATGTGTCTTATATAGGTTTCTTATATATCTTTGTAGTTCATGCCTGTACATACAGAAGCAGACCCCCCACATGATACATTTATGACATATACATTTTTCTATCTATGTCAGCTAATACTATTTTCCACTTGATTTTTTGCACCAAATATATGTATGTGCTATGTATATACACATAGGATACATATCTACGTGTATATATATATACATCTGTATCTGTAAAGATGTGTGTATCTTAAACATCTTTATTTATCAGTAGGTAAATAAGTGTCTATGTTAATATTCCAAGCATCTGTTCGGTATTGCATTGAATAGCTATTCTAAAATTTATTTAGCCAGTTCCTAATTGTTAGCTATGTAAGTAATGTCTAGATGTTGTGATTGTATGCAGTGCTATAATAAATTAGCTTTGTGTTTTGTGGGCAAGATAATTAATCTCTATCTCAATATTCTCATCTGAATAATGGAAATAAAAATAGTACCTCCCAATAGGCTATTGTAAGGATAAAATGAGATCATAATATAAAGCACTTAGAAGAGCATCTGGCATGTTGCAAACATTCAGCAATTGTTGAATATTATTATTATAAATTTCTGTGTTCCTTTATAAGAATAAACAATACATTTCTGCAAGTAATATTCATGTGTAAAAGAGCACAGACTTGAGAACATAGCTAAATTACTTTCCTAAAACTTCTCTAAAAGTGTTCAACCTCACTCATAAATAAATGCAAGTCAAAGCAACAATGTAGTTCCATTTCTCACCCACCTAACTACCAAAGACTGAACAGTTGGGAGGTAACTGATGCTAGTGAGGATTTGGGGAAAGGTGTTCTCACACTGGCTGAAATCATGTTGAAGGGACTCTCTTGTTAATTTTTGTCAGATACTCTTGAAATATTTACAGTTGTTTTTTTGTTTTGTTCTGCTTTTTGTTTTTTAACAATTATACAAAATCTAGTTTGGCCTTCAATGATCCAGAGGCTGAGGGGTCGAGGGGAGTATCCCTCTGGTGAGAAAGCCCCTCCAGGTGCCATGAGTCCACTCCGGGGCCCAGATGATTCCCAATAAGAGGCTCTTGCTATATTTCAGCTCCTTTAAGTCATGGGGTTAGCTCTCCACCTGCTTGTACGTCCCTGTGCAACAACCCAAAGGGATATAATAAACGACACAGCAGAGAATGAAGGCCCTTCATTTAGAGTCTCTGGGGCCAGTGGTCAAGAAACTAAGCAGACTCCAGTCTCCACTACCTACCATCTTGTGAGTTGAAGCAAGTTACTTGACCTCTCTCAACCTCTATCTCCTCAGTAAAAGAATGCCAATATCAATTCCTATCTCCAGGACTGGTATTTCCATGGCTGTTGGCACAAGGAAGGCTATAAAATGCTGAATGACTCCTGTTCCAGTGGGTGAATAGCTACTGCCCTCATCAATTTGCCTGAACCCTGCATGTCAGCTCTTCCTGCCCCTCCCCCAGGCTCTCCCTCATTCTTCCACAACTAAAGGGTTCATGCCTGGCACATCAGTGCAACTCTCTTCTTTATCACCAGAGCCAAGTCCATTTTTTAAAAAGATTTTATGTATTTATTCATGAGAGACACACACAGAGAGAGGCAGAGACACAGGCAGAGAGAGAAGCAGGCTCCACGCAAGGGAGCCCGATGTGGGACACGATCCCGGGTCTCCACCAGGGCTGACCCCAAGTCCATTTTTGATCAACCATTGCTCATGCCCTAACAAAGTTGAGTAATTTCAACAGTATTCTTGCCTGTCTCATAGAGTCACTGGGGATATTTGGGATGATGCACAGGAATCACGTGGCACTCAGTACAAACGAACCATCAGTAATGAATTATGATCATAATTGAAACTAAACCAACAGTGTAGAATGGAGATAAGCAATCCTACTGCAGGGTCACCAAAAGTCTTCTCCTTGTCTCTAGCTTCTGTGGGGAAGGGATTCTTGTTTATGGTGTTTTGAAGAGAAGAACAAAGGAAGCCAAAGAGTAGAAGGTGGTCCCCATAATGTGGGACTAGCAAGGAGAGAGATGGGAAACAGAGGCAGCAAAAGCTTTCTGGCCAAAGGTCTGGGAGGGGCTGATTTGGGAATGAGGAATGGAATGTGGGAGAAAGCTGTAGTTTCACTTGAGGGGGACAGCCAGAAGCTGACTCAGCTGAAGCCAATGAGTCTACATTTTGGGGCCATTGGTTTACAAGGGCCCCTCCCAAGACCCTGGGAGGGGCCAAGTGATATGTTGACATGGTTGTATATGTCTGTGAAAACTTTGCAAAAGTAAGATGTTTTAACCACAGTTACTTATGATCTCTCTCTGTCTCTCTCCTTCCCCTCTGTCACCTTCTCCTCAGGTCAGTGGTGTTAGAGTGAAGTTGCCTATATTTAGTTGGGGTTTAGTGGATATATTTATCTGGTTTGTGGTTACTTTTATGCATAGTTATGGTAATTCTAGCCATCTCAGCATGGGAATGGCTGCCAGGAATAATCCTATCACCCTCTCTGTGACTCTCCTGTTGTACTACCCTGGAGGCCACTTCTCTAAATGAAGGTATCCTTTTGTTCCCAGCATCACAAGGATGTACATAAAGGAGCAAAACCAAGTTTAAAATAAGAATCAGGAGCTAGACTGAAATATCCTTCCAACATTATATATATAAAATTACAAGCTGAGAATTCAGTTCTCGTGGATGCCTTGCAAACATGGAAGCCCTCTCACTCCCATCAGGGGCATAACTACAATGCCACACAGACAGCTGTAAATGGACCATAGCTTCTCCTTTACCACAGAATCGTGTAAATAGAATTTATCAGAGTTTCTGTGTAAGTTGCACTAACCTGCATCAGTAACAGAAACAGTAGACACATCTGGGAATAAAGATACATATTTTATGCACCCCAACTCCTGGATCCTGGTTTTGGGTATCTGATGTATCATGTCCTTACAAAGCCTGATGGTTCTGGGTGAAATGGCACACAAAGTTGTTGCCCACACAGCAAAATGGCCTAAGCAAATAAGGTTCTCACTGAAAGTAGTACTTTTCTAGAAGTCAGCGTTCGTGGTATGAGAACAACTTAATTACAAAATTATGTGCAATCAAAAATCGGTTGCACTTTCTTTACTCTTTATAAACACTCATTTTTGTGCCTAATTTTATATTCATAGTTTTGTATTCTTCTTAATGAGGCCCTCCAAAATTGTATAAGCTGCAGGCCCCACAAAATCAGGATCTGGATGGGGAGAGAGACTGTTTTCCTTTTGAACTCATTGAATTCATTTCAGATGTAAAACAAAGTTGTAAAAGTAGGATACCCTGCTTCCAGCTCCTGTTAACACAACTACAATTGAATCAAGAACAGGAAATAAACTAAATGGTAGACCTTATTAGAACTGCACTGATTTTTCCTCTAGTACCCCTCTTCTATCCCAAGGTCCCATCTGGGATTCTGTACTGCATTTAGCTGCTGGTTCCAGTTAGCCTCTCCAGTATAGGACAGTTCCTTAGTCTTCTGTCTCTCAGGACTCTGACACTTTGAGAGGATGCTGATCAGGTATTTTGTTCAATGTTCCTCAGTTAAGGTTTGGCCAATGTTTCCTCAAGATTGGAGCAAGGTAGTACGTGTTTGGCAAGAACATGGCAAAAAAGACATTACATCTCAACACATCTCATCAAGGAGTTTATGACACCAGTACATGTTATTAATTATGACATTTCCCTTGGTCATTTTGGTTAAGTTGGCGTTTGCTGAGTTTTCCCATCATAAATTCACTAACTTTCCCTTTTTGGTAGTGGATAAGAATCTTGGGGGAGATCTTTGAGACTCTGCAGACCCTACTTCTCAGACTCTCCCTCTAAATTTAGTTGTCAGGGATCTTGTCTGCAACAATTACTACTGCAGTGTTTGCTTGATGGTTATTCTTTATTTCCCTCTTTTGTCTTTATTTCACAATCAAAATTCTATTTTGAGGAAGAGCTGTCTCTTCTCCCTCAATTACGTACTTATTATTCAATTATTTACGTATACTAGTACAAAATAGTGGTGGCTTTTTATTTTATTCTACATGCTAGAATTCAATACTATCATCATTTATTTTGTTTCTCAAACATTTCCACTTTGGCCACTTGGGGCTCCTTCAGGTTGGCTCCTATGTTCTTTTGACAGGTTCTGATCTTTTCTTAAGTATTTCCTTACTTTTTGGCACAAGATATTCTAGGGTCATCTTGCATTTTCCCTTCCCCAGCACTGGGTCCAACCATTTTCCCTTGGTTCCTTCTATTGGAGACAAGATATGAGCAGCAGGTATGTTCACTGTTACTGGGGTGTCACTGCTTCCAGGCTTTCTCAGAGGACAGAGCTAAGAAATATATGAAAAGACAACCTACAAAATGGAAGAAGATATTTGCAAAGAACATAGTGGATAAGGGATTAATATCCAAAGTAAATAAAGAACTTATACAACTCAATACCCAAAACCAAATAATCCAATTAAAAATGGACAGAAGATATGAACAGACATTTCTCCAAAGACACGTAGATGACCAACAGACACACAGATGCTCATCATTATTATCATCAGGGAAATGCAAATCTAAACTACAATGAGATACCACCTCACACCTGTCAGAATGACTAAAATCAACAATCAAGAAAAAACAGGTATTGACAAGAATGTGGATAAAGGGGATTCCTCGCACACTGTTGGTGGGAATGCAAACTGGTGCGGTCACTGTGGAAAACAGTATGGAGTTTTCTCAAAAAGTAAAAAATAGAACTACCTTATGATCCTGCAATCACACTACTGGATATTTATTCAAAGAATGCAAGGGTTACATGTACCCTGATGTTTACAGCAGCATTATTTACAATTGCCAAGATATATATATTTTTTTTATGATAGTCACACAGAGAGAGAGAGAGGCAGAGACACAGGCAGAGGGAGAAGCAGGCTCCATGTACCGGGAGCCCGACGTGGGATTTGATCCCGGGTCTCCAGGATCACACCCTGGGCCAAAGGCAGGCACCAAACCACTGCGCCACCCAGGGATCCCAATTGCCAAGATATATAGAAGCAGCCAAGTATCCATCGATTGATGAATGGATAAAGAAGATGTGTTATATATATGCGTGTGTGTATGTATATACACACTAAGCACATACAAGGAAATATTACTAAACCATAAAAAGAATGAAATCTTGACATTTGCAATGACATGGATGGAGCTAGAGAGTATAATGCTAAGCAAAATAAGTCAACAGAGAAAGACATATATGATTTCACTCATATATGGCATTTAAGAAACAAAACAAAGAAGAAAAGAGGAAAAATAAGAGAGAGAGAGAGACAAATCAACAGACTCTGAACTATAGTGAATAAACAGATGGTTACTAGAGAGAAGGGGTGTGGGGGGAGAAGGGAAACAAGTGTTGGGGATGAAGGAGTGTACCTGTCGTGATGAGCATCAGCTGTTGTATGGAAGGAATGAATCATTATATTGTACACCTGAAGCTAATATAACACTATATGTTAACTAACTGGAATGAAAATAACCTTTTTAAAATTTATGTAAATAGGGATGCCTGGGTGGCTCAGCGGTTGAGCATCTGCCTTTGGCTCAGGTCATGATCCCAGTCCCGGAACTGAGTCCCACATCCGGGTCCCCGCAGGGAGCCTGCTTCTCCCTCTGCCTGTGTCTCTGCTTCTCTCTCTGTGTCTCTCATGAATAAATAAATAAATAAAATCTTTAAAAAATAAAAATGTATGTAAATATAGCAACCAACGCATGTGTGTATCCACATCTCTACTTCTCTAACTAGCTCTAACTATCTCTATAAAATAAAACTTCCTACTAGTACCTCTGATCCCAGTTCAACACCTTCTTTAGGTAGATACAATGGAGAGGCAACCAGTGTCACAGAAGTGACAGCAAAACCAATCCTCCGGAAACCCTCAGTCCATCCTGTAGCTGTGGGGTCTCAGAGATACATCTCAGGGGGCACATTACTTGAGCTCCCCCTGGAGTGCCATGACTTAAAACAGATATAAGGGCTCATCGTCCATTAGGAATAAGTATATCACCTTTGTCCTTCATAAAACCAAGGATACAAAATAAAATTAAAATGACCTAATTCCAATTGCCAGTTTTCCAAATGTTCTGACTGGCAAAGACTCAGATAAATCAAGATGCTTATGTTCTGCTGAATTTTGTCTTTAAAATTACACTCTGTTAACATTGGAGCTCTACCAATCCACAGAAACTCATTGCATTTCAGGTAAAAAGAGCTGCATATGATTTGAATTCACACATGAGGGTGACTGAAATCACAGGGGTTAGGTACTCACGTGGCATGAGGCCTGCTGTGTTATACAAGCTAACACAAGACTTACCAGGGATGACCCCAAAATAGCGCTAATCCTCCCAAAGGCAGTCAAGTCCTCCTCATTAATCATATAATAGTAATAGCATGTGGAAGCTTGTCCCTTGCTACACTGGTTTCCATGAGAGGAATTTCCCTTAAACACTCCAGTTCCTTGTCCTGTCTCCTACTTTTCCCAAGGGAGCTGGGGTCCATGAGCAGATCGGAAAATCAGGTGAAGAGAAGAGGCATACACCACAGGCTCATCCTCCTCCTGACAGCAAAGAGGAGATGCTCTGGTTTGCCTCCTCCCAGCCCCAAAGGCTCCAGGGCCACTGTCACATACGTGGAGGGCTGTGATTCCTTGTCTCTGCCTGTGGTTGAGCAGGGAGGTCTAAGCCTGGTGCACATCCTAAGCCATGATCTGGTCCAGGAGTACCTTTTGGATTACAAAAAACACAGGTCAATTGAGGTTGTAGTGAGGATAGGCCTTGCAGATTTTGAATATTAACAGTTTCAGATTTAAGGCCGTCCAAGTGAGATTTGATCTTGGTGAGTCACTACAGCTTTGGGCAGTGTTGTTTTTCAAAAGGAAGGACGGCAGGCTCTGACCTTGACAGAGCACAAGCTACGCACACCTTAGCAAATGCTCCTAGCCTTAGCCAACTCAGGTGGGTGGTAGGAGGCCACAGAGCCCAGGCCTCAGCAAGGGCAGGTGCCACTGGGACCGAGTAGGTGCATTAGCCAAATATGAACTGCCTGGGCGGCTGTGGGGTGTCAGCTGGTACAGCTTGACCTTGAGCTATGCAGACACAGCTGACATTTAAACAGGCATACCAGTACCTGTATAACAGGTGAGGCTAAGGCTTGACCTTGACCTTGACTTTGGCTGTCAGAACAGTTTCTGGTTTTAAACTGGGAGCCAGCTGAATTCTGCAGGGAGTTAGGTCTAGCTTTTATGTGGGTGACAAGCCTGGGGAGATGGGCAGCGAGACACTGGCCATCCGATTCATTCTGGAAGCACAGCTGAAGAGGCAGCTGGAGGGACGAAGCTTTAATCATGTGGTTCCCCACAGGGCCCCATGTTGGCTCTAGACATGCTCATTGCAAAAGCCCCACTCCTGGCTTTAGATTTTAGAGACCTGAACAGCCTCACCTGCACGAGGTGGTGGATTTTTAGTAATAAACAAAGAAAAAGAAACAGGAGTCTCTCATGAAACAAAAGCTGTCATTTTAGGTTAGAGAAATAGCTCAGTGAAACCTTTGCAAACCCAAAAGCCAGGAATGCCTTTGCCTCTAAGGATCACATTTGCTCAGAAAATCAAGGAAAAATCAGAGTGACACTTGAAAAGAAAGAAAAGAAAAGAAAGCTTTAGGCTTATAGTCAGAACAGTAGCCCTGGAAAAATAAAAATAAAATAAGGCAGACTGGGAGGATTAAACCAGAGAGGGAGAGAGAGAGAGAGGGAGAGAGAGAGAGAGAGAGAGATTTCTTTAAGAGGCAGGAGAATGGCAGGATTTTAGCAGACATCCAAAACCATATTGAAAGGATAAGTATTGGGCTCTCAGGCCAGGAGAGACAGGTATAAACAGGAAAGCTCTAACTCTTCTTAGAAGGAAATAGTGATCTTGGTTGTTCACAGATCAGAAACAGTGATAGAGCCCAGTGAAATCTGGTAGATCTGCCCTCTCAGGAGCTATGCCAGGAGGACCTCCTGGAGGAGGTACTTAGAGCATCAGAATCCATGGTCAAACCAACTGGGAAACCACCATTCATGGTCAGGCAGACATTTCAAATAGTTAGAGAAAATCTGAAGAGATTTGAGAGAAGGCCACTCAGACCAGTGTCACACGCTCAAAGCAGCCCCCTCGGGTGCATGGTCGATGTGGTACCAGTGTGTGCTCCCTGTGAGGACAAGCGCCAGGAATGAGGGTGCCAAGATGCCCTGAGCCAAGAGGACAACAACAGGTCGAGTCCAGGCCTGGCTGAGATGCTATCTGATGGCAGAATGATGCGGCTCAGGAAGGGGGCTGTAAGGAGATGGGCAGTGGGTGGTTGCTACAGACCTAGGGCAGTTTTTTTTCCCTTTTTCTTGCTCTGACAGCCTCAGAAGACTATATGGAGGAATAATTTGAGGAACAAAAGCCACAAGGAAATAGAAGGAGAAAAGGCACTCAGGCTAGACAAACAGTCCTAACCCAACACCCATGAGACAAGGAGAGGGAGCCATTCAGCAAGGGGCCCGAGCTGCTGGAAACTCAAGGGGCCCTCTGAAGAGTGGGACAGCAGAGGGATGCCCGTGCCACCAGATGCTTCACCATCAGGCCCTGGAAAGGGAGCACTCCCAGTGGGGCAGCTCAGGGCATGGCCTCAAAGCACCAAAACCCGAGACTGGGAATGGGTCTCAGACTATGAATGTCTATGCTCTGCAAGAAGGCAGCAGTGTCACATCACACGTGTGCAGGTGGATTCTTCCTAGATGAGATGAATACAGCACTTATGTAATAATGTCTCAAGGCATATTTCTCCCAACTGAATTTAACTCAGAGGTCAAGGACTTCAGCCAACTGACACAGCCTGATGGGCACCTGTGGGGGGAGGGGGTGAAACCAAGATTGTTTCCATCCACACTTTTTGTTAATGTACCTGGGTCACTGCAAGGCTGGGCAGTGGGTGTGACATGGGTGCTTTCTTATGCCTGTCCTCTCAGCTCTTGGATTATTTCAAAGAGCCACACTCAAGAGACTCGGGCAACCTCCTGCACAATGGAATCACCTGAGCAGCCCTGAGAAAGTACTGATACCTGGGTCTCACCCGAGATTCTGAATGAACAGGTGTGGAAGTTGTACATACTCTCCAGGTGTAGTGGGGCATCCAGACTTCAGAATGTCACCTTATTTGGAAATAGTGTCCTTATAAGAGACAGACTAGACACAAGAGAGCCCAGAGAAGTCGATGTGAAGACAGAGGCAGAGCTGGGATGGAAGGAAGCATCTATCAGTCAAGGAACGCCAGGGTTTTCCAGGCACCATCAGGAGCTAGGAGACTTCTGGAAGTTTGCTCCCTCAGAGCTTCCAGAAGGAATTAACCCTAGTTAGTGACATCTTGATTTTGACCTTCTAGCCTCAAAAACTGTGAGAGAAAGATTTCTGTTATTTCAAGCCCCTCGATTTGCGGCATTTTGTTATAGTAGCCCCAGGAAGGGAAGACACCAGTTGACTGTTCCATGTGGCCAAGTTGGCAACCCCTGCCCTTTCCAATGGAAAAGAGCCCAGTTGCATGAAGAACCCTCCGTCTGCTGCACATCCCATCAAGAATGTGTCTGGTTGCACCAGAGAGGAATTAGAAACGGGAGCTTGATTTCTGGTCTTTAACTTCTTTGACTTTTAACTCACAAGGGCAAAAAGAAAAAAAAATTATATCCAAATTTTATTCCTCTGGATTCCCACTTCTCTGAGGTTTTACTGGCAAGAGGACCTAATCTTCTAGTTTTATTTTATCCCCAGAAACTTCTTAATGAAGACAGGGTTAGTATTCACATATGAGGAATCTTATTACTGCCTCAATTTTTGGAGAATCTTTAGGATGTCACTTGATCTGTTGCAGAAGCTCTGGCAGGCCATGTCAAACATCGTGACTGGATAGAATGTGAAAGGGAAACAGAACATGGAGTGAGTGTGTGGCCTTGAGGGAAAAAAGTGACCTTGAGTTGATTTAACTCAATGCAGTGTTCCCACTGATTTCAGAGCTATTTGGGAGCAGAGTATACTGCTCTCCAAGTTCCTAAGACAATCCATACAAGAGCAGAGCCTGGTTTTGTGGGGAGTGGGGTGCAGCCCTACCCTGACATACCATTGGTCTCCTCCTCGGAGACCTGGAGCTTGGACGACCGTTGCCCCAGCAGGTAAGTTTTTTTTTTTTTTTTAATTTTTATTTATGATAGTCACAGAGAGAGAGAGAGAGAGAGAGAGAGAGAGGCAGAGACACAGGCAGAGGGAGAAGCAGGCTCCATGCACTGGGAGCCCGACGTGGGATTCGATCCCGGGTCTCCAGGATCGCGCCCTGGGCCAAAGGCAGGCGCCAAACCACTGCGCCACCCAGGGATCCCCCCAGCAGGTAAGTTTTGTGGGTAATAAAGAGACTGGGCTGCATGAAACAACCTATAGAAATCTTGTGCCCCTCAGAGTCTGTCTTTCCCTCTCTCTCTGTTCCCAGACCTGCACAAGGTGGGACGGGATAAAATGTGTCCATGGGACACAGGTTCACTCTCTCCCTTTGCAGCCTATACCAAGTCTCACCTGCAGGCAGGATGCTCGCAGGCCATTCTTGAACCTGGCTTTTTCAATAATAAAGGTAACATTAAGGCCTCTGCCTGCTGATTGTCTCAGTTCACCATTAGTCAGAAATGAGGAGGGACGGGAGTGCCATTTGCCGACCCTGAAAGCAAAGGCCACTGGCCCTTACTGAGGTCTGGCCCTGTGCTGGGCTCTATGCCAGGACCCTACAGGAATATTTACAATATTGCGGTACTGAGTTTTCACTACTGGTCCAGGAGGAAGGCAATCTATCATCCCATTTCACAGATGAGTACAGATAGGCTGAAGCACAGACAGGCTGAGTAACATTACACAGACCAGGAGCAGAAGAGCTGAGATTTCAGGCCACGCAGTCTGATCCCCAAACCCTCAAGTTAATGACAGAAAAGCAAACCTGCAGGGAGCCTGGGTGGCTCGGTTGGTTAAGTGTCTGCCTTCAGCTCAGGTCATGATCCCAGAGTCCCAGGATCAAGCCCCACATTGGGCTCCTCATTCAGAGGGGAGTCTGCTTCTCCCTCTACCCCTCATCCCACTCTCATGCTCTCCCTCTCTCACAATGAATATATAAGATCTTAAAAAAAAAAAAAGGAAGAAAAGCAAAGCTGTGTACCAAAACCTTTGCTGGCAATATATATCATATATATTATATATATGTTTCTGTGATCACTGTTTCTGATCTGTGAATATATTATAATATATTCCAAATTTTATAATAAACTTATATATAAGTATATAAGTATATTATATATTATATATTATATAACATAATATATAATATATAAGTATATAAACTTATATAAGTATATATATTTATATATAATCATATATTATATAATATGTATTATAATATATTCCAAATTTTATAATAAACTTATATATAAGTATATAAGTATATAATATATTACATAATACATATAATATAATATACAATATAATATACAAGTATATAAACTACACATGGATGCATATATAATACATATGGATATAATACATTTGCCTATAATACTTATGAATATATATATACACTCACATATGAGTTTATGAGTATATAGATGAGCATATGTAGACATACTTTTTGATACATACTTTTGATACTTTGACATACTTTTTGATACTTTTTGATACATATGTATCATATATACATATATGGATATGGATATATGTATATACAGCAATTTCTCTTACAAGAATTTATTCTAAGAGTCAAAGAGCTGTATAAACATGTACATATAAGACTGTTCAAAAAAAAAAAAGACTGTTCAATACAGCTTCTTTGTAACAACAAAATGGAAACAATTTGAATATCCAAATAGAAGTTGATTAATTAAACATAACAGAGTCATGCAGGGGCGTGTGGCTGGCCTAGTTGGTTCAGCAACCAACTCTTGATTTTGGCTCAGGTCATGACCTCATGGTCATGGGTTCCAGCTCCACATGGGCTCCCCGCTCAGTGCAGAGTCTGCTTGAGATTCCCTCCCTCTCCCTCTGCCCTTTCTCCTGCTCTCTCAATCTCTAAAAATAAATAAATAAAATTCTAAAAATAGTGTCATGCAACAGTGGAACGATACTTGAAAGGTGTACAAATAGCACAAATGCAAGTCTAGGCAATAGCAGTAGGATTTGGAACTGGGGAAACAGACCAAAGAGTGACCATGACCCAGCAGGGTTGAGACAGCTTAAACAGGTAGTGAGAGCTAAGAACCAAGAAGCAGAGGCCCCAGAAGGTCTGGGAATTAGAACACCAGGTACATCCGGTAGTGAGGTGAGTGGGAGTGGTATAAAGCTACACCAAGGAGAGGGATGCCTCTTTCCCCCACCCTGCCCTGCGAAGCCTGGAAGGGGACCCTCTCCAGGGAGTGAGGCAGACGGCCTCTAGACTGGCCGCCCCAGGCTTCCTCAAGGGCAGGGCCGCTTCTGAAGACAGGAAGGCTAAGGTTCTTGTGTTCTGGATGCTGACACCCTGGGCCCTCTGCTCTAACAGCTCCCGGGCACGGACTGTGGAACCTCGACTTCAGGCAGGCTGCTAGCAGCATCTCCTCCAGACAAGGCCTGAAGAATTCAACATCAGCAATTCCTAATGAAATATCCAGCCATTGGAAGAGATTGGCAAGGTGGGAAGACTGTGATTGAGTTGTGCAAACGGAACGAAGAGGTGACCCTGCAGAGAAGGCTGGTGGCCCGCGTGTGCCTCTTGGGTGACCGCCAGGATTGGCCAGTTTGAGGTTCCCAATCTGAACACAGTGAGAGGCAGATGGAGGAGGCAGGATCAATGCAATGTTCCATAAACACTGGTGGAAATTACACCCTATCTGGGGACACAGCCCAGAGTCATGCTGCCAGGGAACGAAGATAAGAGCAAAGCCGTTGGTCTGTTAGCACAGGAAACAGCATGGGTGTTGGTGACCAGAATTAAAGTAACTAGAATTCAGAACAAATGTGGTAAGTGTGTGCTTTCACAGGGAAACTCATTTCAGATCTCAGAAGAACTACATACATCCCGGGTACAGCTACCGTCATTCAATGAGACCAAAGGCCAGTGGTTAAGAAGAATTTGCAATTTGTGGATAAGAGGTAAAAATAGATCTTACTAGTTCGATTACGAACTGCGGCCTTCTGCGTTTGTTTTTCATGCATCAGTTTGAGGTTTTTGTGACCAAATGAAGAACACTCATTACATCTATTGGTCTGCCATCAGGAGCCCAGAATGCTCTTCAAGAGCACTGGGGAGGATATAGCTATGCACAGGCTAGCTGGGTATGACCAGGAAACCTGGACGAGCCCAAGCCTGGCACCAGAGATCTTCTTCACGATGCTCCCAGTAAATATTCGAACAGTGGGAGCCGGGGTTAGAGCATGTTGAGGGCTGACTTGTGCCCCTCCCACCACCACAAAATATAGGTTGAATTCCTAACCCTCTGGTACCTGTGAATGTGATTTTATTTGGAAATAGAGTCTTCACAGATATAATTAAGACCTAAATTAGGTTGAGATCATACTGAAGTAGGGTAGATCCTTTTTTCAGTAAGACTGGTGTCGCTACAAGAGGAAGACAAGAGACATATACAGGGAGGAGGCCACACGTCCACAGAAGCAGGGAGGGGAGTGATATGTTCACAAACCAAGGAATGCCAAGAATTACTGGGAGAGCTTGGAGAGGGGCATGGAAGGTTTGACCTCTGAGCCTCCAGAAGGAGACAACCCCACTGACACCTTTGATTCAGGACTTCTGGCCTCTATACTGTGAGAGAAAGAATTTCTATTGTCTTACAACGCCCAATTTGTGGTGCTTTGTCTCAGCAGCCCCAGGAAACCAATGCAAAAGGGCTCAGAAGTGCACCCAGGACCAGGATCAGAACCCGCATCTCCTAATGCTCTTCCTCCCACTTGCTGCTACTCATTTGGGAGCTCGTTATCAATACTCCTCAGGGGACGTGGGGCAAACAAAACAATTGTTCCACCCGAGAGAGAGGATGCTGAAACACACACCTACGGAGAGTGGAGTAGAAATGGAGCCATGCTCAGGTGGTCCAGTACTGACAAAGGGAGCAGTCTGGCTCCGGGGACAGATTTGGGTTCCTGGTACTTAAATACAAGCCTAGAAGCCTTCTAACTTGATTTTCAAAACTCAATATTGTTTTTCATTTGTGAAGAAATTTTCTCCGTTCACAAGCAATTGAGGGAAAGGAACGTGGAACCAGATACCTCCTTCCTGAAGCCCTTTTACCACCTCTCAACTGGGCTCTGTGGTTTTTCAATAAAGGACAGCTAGGCCCATGATGGCTGTGTGGTCCCTACGTGGCCACAGATCTGTGGAATTGTGCAGCGTGGAGCACAGACTGGTCTTCTCTAAATTCTTGTTAATTAGATAGATACCTCTCACCTGAACGCAGCATCATTGCTGCCTGTTCCCACGGGGAGACCCTATAGTGGCACTGGGCACCGTGGCATGTCTGCTGTGCACCTGTGCTCCATGGTTGGTGCCCAATGCCCCCCACTTGCCAGCCGGGTAGCTCCTCCTACAGGAGCTGCGGTGCACAGTGTGAAGTCAGCTTCTGCCAGAGAGGGAGCAGCACTCCCAACCCCGCTGCCTGCAGAACCGAAACCCGAAAGAACTGCACAACAGGGTATAGTAACCTGCCAACTTTTTTAATGTCTCTTTTTGTTCCCTGATGGTTGTCCTTGTACTCTCTGTTCTGAAGAGAGCTAGGACATGCCACAAGGAAGAGAGGGAGAAGGGAAAGGAAATCAGGGACGATCCGAAAGCCATGCAAGGAGGTGTTCATGGGCAGGCATATTTGATTGGTTTTTTTCTCTGATGTCTTATGATTTCAGGGAGGACCCCTTCCTGAGGGCAATTGTAACCTCAGGTTCTAAAGTAGACCTTCAAGACACATGCCCATGGGACTTATCTTGAGTTGACCTCCTAGGTTCTGCTCCTCAAACCTAATACCGTGAGCAGGCTCTCCAGGCAAAGACTAGAGGGTATTGGGGATAATGGTAGGAATAGGGAAGAGTCGTGATAATGGCAGGAGCTGTTTCTCATGACTCCCACCTCCAACCTCAGAAAGCTCCAAGAAGACATTCCTTACAGTGTTGCTACCTGGCTGTGCCCTGCCTGGATGGGGACTGAGCTGTAGAAACTCCTGGCCATCCTGCTGCCCTGGGCTGAAGCTTAGATGGCTGGGTTTGGGAGACCCTTCCCCACGGAAGGGCCCTGATGGGGTCAGCACCCATAATGGCAGGGCTAGAAGAGAGGGTACCATACAGTCATACAAATTCATCAGGTTTTTTTCTTTTTTAAGATTTTATTTACTTATTTGAGAGCAAGAGCAAGATCACAGAGGAAGAGGGAGAAGCAGACTCCCTGCTGAGCAGAAAGCCTAGCATTACTGTTAATGTAGATATTAGATGTTAAATATTAAGGTGAAAATAGATGGAAATGGTATATAAAAGCGTAGGAAATGCCAAGGAATGAATTACCATCTGCTGTGCTCAGGCTGGCAAATAGATGCTTCTGTTCAGTGATCCTACTGCTCTGAGATACTGTAATGAGAGAAGCTCTCTGAAAGTTCTTTTCAGATATGGAGGTTCCGTATAATCAATGGAGTCAGGTGGAGTGTCCAAAAATAGACTCCAATGCACACAGGAACCCAGCATATGATAATGGTGACATTTCAAATCAAGGGAAAAAGATTCAGTAGATGATATTGGGACAACTGGTAGGGCATTTAGTGGGAGAGGGGAAGTGATCCTGACCACAATCTTTTTGTCTTTTTTTAAGATTTTCTTTATTTATTTAAGAGAGAGATTAGGGGCAGGAGGGACAGTGGGAGAGAAGAAGCAGATTCCCCACTGAGCAGGAAGCCCAACACAGGGCTTAATCCCAGGATTCCAGGATCATGACCTGAAGCCAAAGGCAGGTGCTTAACCGACTGAGCTCTCCAGGTACCCCTCCTTACCACAGTCTCAACACCAAAGTGAATTCTAGATGTATAGTTTGTAATATGGTAGCCACTAGCCATGTGTGGCTGTTTAAATCTAAATTAATTAAAAGGAGGGGCACCTGGGTGGCTCAGTCATTTAACTTACTCTTGATTTTGGCACAGGCCATGATCTCAGGAACCTGGGATTGAGCCCTGTGTTGGGCTTGGCCCAAGGGGGGAATCTCCTTCTCCCTCTGCGCCTTCCCCTGCCTGTGCACACACTCTCTCTTAAGTTAATTAATTAATTAATTAATTAATTTAAAGTAAGTATTCATTTACTCAATCATGTTAGCTACATTTCACATGGGGAAGAACCACATGTGGCTAGTGACCACCAGACTGGACAGCACAGGACATATCTGTCATCACAGAAAGTTCTGTCAAACAAGGCTGTCTAGATGGTTCAAATGTTTGAATGTTACAACTTACCTTACTGAAGCACTAGAAGAAAAATAAAAATAAATTTTAAAATGTTGATATGAAGAAGGATCTCAAAATGGTTCAAAAATGTAGACATTAGATAAAAATGGTTCAACTCAGCAAGTAAAAATTTAACATTTTCTCTGTATGAAAAATAACCTAAGTTTTACATAGCAAAAAACCAGAAGATTTGTTTATAACCCATAAGCAGACAAAGAGCTAATTTTCTTAATAAAACCATAAGAAAAATACCAACAGAAAAACGTTCCATGGACCAGGCATTTCACAGAACCAAAGATATATAGGAAAAGACACTTAACATCACTCATAGTTAAGGAAATGCAAATTAAAATTAAATAACGATGATACCATCTGTCTTTGGATAATGGAAGAGGCCAGTTTAAAACTCAGTGATTAAAATGTAAAAGTTTGCGAAACCACAAGGAGATAACACCTCCCACCTGTCGGAATGGCTAAGATAAAAACACAAGAAATAACAGATGCCAGCGAGGATGTGGAGCAAAAGGAACCTTTGTGCACTGTTGATGGGAATGCACGCTGGTGCAGCCACTCTGGAAAACAGTATGGAGGGTCCTCAAAAAATTAAAAACAGAGCTACCCTACGATCTAGCAATTGCACTTCTGAGACTATACCCAAAGGACACAGACACATTGACTTGGAAAGATACCTGCAGCATTATTTACAACAGCCAAGATGGCAAAACAACCTAAGTGTCCACAGACAGATGAGTGGATAAAGAAGCTGTGATGTTATTCAGCCACGAAAAACAAGGAAATCCAGCCATTTGTGACAACACGGATGGACCTTGAGGGCGGTAGGCTAAGTGAGATAAATCAGGCAGAGAAAGACAACTATTGTGTGACCTCACTCCAATCTGCAATCTGAAACAACAACACCACCCAACTTCATGGAAAAAGAGGTCATATTTGTGGTTACCAGGGGCGAGGAGGGAGGGAGGAAGGGAGTTACTGAAGGAAGGGGTAAACTTTACTTTGTCAAAAGGGGTAAACTTCCAGATACAAGATATTTAGAGATGTAATGCACACCATGATGACGACAGCCAACGCTGCTGTAGGGTAGACAGGAAAGCTGCAGAGAGAGTAGCTCTTAAGAGCTCTCAACGCAAGGAGAACTGTTTTTCTTTCTCTCTTTTTGTTTTCTTTCTATTTATTGTATCTATAAGAGATGATGCATGGCAACTAAAATGACCATGGCCATCATTTCACAATAGATGTAATTCAAACCATTATGCTATCCACGTTACACTTAGACAATGATGTGTGTCAATTGTATCTCAGTAAAAATAAAAAATATTTTTACAAGGTTTGCATGCATCGTGAGTTAGGATGTGGAGAATCTGGTGGGTTCATACATGGTTTGTAGAAGAGTAAGCTAGAGCAACCACTTGGGAGGCAATTTGTCAGCAGAAATCTAAATTCCAAATGCACATTACCTTCGGCCTGGTATTTCCATCATTAAGAATTTCCTGCAAATAACTTTGGAAGTGTGTGCAAAGTTATGTACTTGCATATGGTCACTTGCAGCATTATTTGTTGCAGCAAAACAAAAATTTGAATGTCTATTAAATGGTCGATTTCAATAAATCATGCTACGGTCATAGAGCGAGGTATCATGCACCCATTAAAAACATAGCTGTTAAAAAAAAAAAAAAAACATATGTGCTGATAAGTTAAGATCCCTGAGTTACATAATTAACAGGAAAATATAAGGCAAGATCAGTGCATGGTATGGTCCTAACTTGGGTTTTTGTTGTTTTCAGATATACAAAATATACATATAGTTTCTGCATACGTGTAAATATGCACGGGTCTAAGGGGACATAAAACCCTGCTAATGATTGCTCCCAAAGAATAGAACTGGGCTGGGGGATAGGTATCATTTTTTTTTGTTTTGTTTTGTTTTTGTTTTTGTTTTTTTCTCTTTAGATCTTTTTGTGCTTTGGAGCTTTTTACCTTATGCATTCATTTGTTTATATTAGAAAGAATCCAGTTTGGGGTTTTTTGTTTGTTTTTTTAGAAAGGATCTAGTTTTATTTATTTATTTATTTTTATTTATGATAGTCACACACAGAGAGAGAGAGAGGCAGAGACACAGGCAGAGGGAGAAGTAAGCTCCATGCAGGGAGCCCGATGTGGGACTCGATCCCGGGACTCCAGGATCATGCCCTGGGCTGAAGGCAGGCGCTAAACCGCTGCGCCACCCAGGGATCCCCAGAAAGGATCTAGTTTTAAAAAATGATAAAGTCACTGCATAAATGGAAAAGAGCCATCACTTCTTACCTAAATTTAATTCCCAAAAGATGATATCTCCCCCACGTAAGGTAGACAAAGGGACCGAGATGAGTTTGGAGACTGAGACCAAAGTGGCCCAGCACGCGCTGCACACGGGAGCTGCTGCTGTTGCCACCGTGGAGCAAAAGCACCCCGTTCCTGATGTCTCAGTGTCAAAACGCCAGGCCAGGTATCACCTAACTCCAGCTACCGGATACGCGGCGAGAGGCTCCAGCTCTGACTCAGAGAAGGATCTGGTTCCAGGGAATTTTGTCTTCAAGAGTAAATCATGTGACAACCCAGTAAGAGGAACAGCCGGCCCGTGTAACGCCGTGGAAAATTGACCTTGCTCCTGGCTCCGGGCTTCACAGAGGTTTTTCTATTAGCCAGAGGGGAACTCAGGTGCCAGGTTAATGGAAAGGCGCAGAGCAGGCTGTTGGGGACGGCTGTGACAGTTTATGCGGCTGCAGAGACGCAATTCTGGGACAACTGGATGTTCTCTATCATCACACAGAGCCCCTGGGACTGAGGCTCAGAAGACCTCTTGTGGGTCTAGAAACAGCCTGGAGGAGACAGGCTGGCGAGAGGCACTGCTGGGTATGTCAGCTGACAAGCAGCAGCCTTGTTTTGTTCTCTGCGGAAACAATGGAGCTTCCAGGACACGGGAAAATGTTTAAATTTTTCACATTCTCTAACATCCCACCACCCTGTGTTAACTCATTTTATTTTGACATATTCTCTTCCTCTCTTTCTTCACTTGGATGCATGTTTTTTCCACATTTCTAATTAAAACATACCCCCCAAAATGACATTTTGCCATTTTAAACCATGTAATATTAACTGTATTTTGCACATCTCTGCGTGGCACTCCTACTTATAGTTACAATGGGCTACAAGTCCATTATTTCACCAAGACGACACCCTGTTCCTGTTTTGGGTGGTTGCTCATCGCCGGACACTTCCGATTTGGTAACCTGAAAGATGTTACTCCAGTGAGCATCTCCAATGTATACAGTGTTTTCCTCCTAACAGATTACTTCCTAAAAATACTCAGGACCCAAATCACAAGACAAAAGACCTACACATTTTTGCAACGTATCTCCACATTGCTTCCCAGGTGGGTTATAATGGTTTTCGATGATCAAAGATGCAACCACAAAGCCAGGGAGGCCTTAGCTATCCTAGTCAGCTGGGCTGCTATAACAAAATACCATAGATGGGCGGCTTACAAACACAGAAATTCTTTTCTGACAGTTCTAGAGGCTGGAAGTCTGAGATCAGGGTGGCAGCGTGGGTTGGTTCCGGTGAGAGCTTTCTGGCTTATAGATGACCCCCTTCTCTCTGTGTCCTCACATGGCGGAGAGAGAGAAAGAGAGCTCTCTTATAAGGCCACCAATCCTATTGCATTAGGACCCCACCCTTATGATCTTGTTTAACCTTAATTACCTCCTAAAACCCCTGTCTCCAAATACAGTCACACTGGCAAATAGGGCTTCAACAAATGAATTCAGGGGGAACACAGTTCCATCCGTAGCAGCAGGCTTGCCACTAGGGAAGCTCCTGGACCATCTAAGCCCAGCTCATCCTTAGAGACAAGATCACACCAGTCACTTCTCTGGAGAAAAGCCAGAGTGTGGTATGTGGGACGGGAACGTGAGCTCTGACCTTAAAGGAATCTGGGATAAAGTCAACAAAACCAGGGAGTGGGGAAGGCTTTCCAGTTTTCCTATTGAGACCTGGATGGCCATTCCACCCAGCTTGTTTACAAGACGATAATCATTGAATATGAGCTCAGCTGATACAAATTGGGAATGAGGCTATTACATTCTAGACCCAAACATGCCTGCAGTCATCTGATTTCAGGTTCTCCCACCACTGATCTTTTGGGACCTTACTTTAACCTGATACCACCACCAGGAACCTTTCCAGCTTCCCTGGCATCTTGGTATAGCTTCATGAAGACAGGTTAATTTGCTTTATAGAATCTCTAAAAACATTTTTGGCCTCCCGATGTCACCAGCCCCTTGGCAACAGGTGGTACATGAGCTCAGGCTGAGATCAAAGGAGTAAGTGTCACAAAGATGAATCTACTTTGCATCGCCTTCCCCACAGTTCAGTCCCCATCCCCTCCCATCATCCCACACAAGAGGGCCCCTTCCTTTCAAGGTAAGATGGAGAAAACATGCCTGCAAATGTGTCATCTTGTCCTCTGTTGGACCTTTGATATGTCCTGGGCAGTCAGCACTGGACAGGACCTAGGTGGATCAACACTTTGACCACAGGGATTTTTCTTGAAAGGACATGTGGTGCCCCCAAGACCAGAACTGGTGGCTAAGGCTGCAGAGCAAGCATGGCATGACCATGCGCTTACCCTACCACACCCTGTACCTATGGGAGAACTGTTGAGTGTTGTTGCCCGCTTCCCCACCCAGACTCATCGTTCCTTCCATCCAAAATAAAAACTTCATATCTAGGTCCAACACATGTGCAAGTAATGTAGATTTTACTGATTTTCCATGGAAAGAAAAGAATGCCATATCTTTTTTTTTTAAATCACGTCATATAATAAAATTTAATGAGACTGCCCCATTAGTCATGTTGTTTCTCTCTCTAGGTTTTTGACCAGATTACCTATCAGTGAGCCTCTCCCCATCTCCCCCATCTCTTCCCATAGAACCTCAAAAAAAACACCTTTTATCATCCAAGATTTTTCAATTCTATTCTTGTGCAAACATGTACTCTCTCTTTAAAACAAACAACGCTATCATTTGCCAATAACCCAACCGTAGTCTGCTCCTCAAACCCATCTTTAGGACTTCAGCTCATCTTGGCCATTAAGGTCAAGGTCAAAGGCAAGTTCAGGTGCTACAGGGTAATAAGAACCTGAAGCTGGGAAAAAGGAAAATGGAAATCTGGCCCAACCTTCGGTCCAAAGACACTGAAGCTGATGTAAAGTGTGACTTATCTCAAGTCCACGGGAGCACACGCCTGAAATGATTTAAGTACCCATGAGACAGTATTTGCTTACCTTCGACCCCCCGGACAGTTCTAGGAAGGAAGTGACTTATTTTGTTTATCACAGTGTCCCAAATCTGTGGCCCACTGCCTTGGAAAGAATGAGTGCTCAATAAACATTTGTTGACTGGCCGGCCCGCCCCGTGTTTATGCTACCCCCAACCTAGCCTATGAACGTGCATAACCCGAAAAAGAATACAATTGCAGAAGGCATATTTACTCTAAGCTCAGTTAGACACACTCGGAGTCTGAGAATATGAGAAACTGTTGTAATTTCACATGTGTGCATTAAATTAGTAACTGATGTTACTAAGAAGATTGTGGGTAAAGCCGATTCCCAGAAACATCATCCTAATACCATATGTGGTAGATATTTTAGTAACTCCATTCTACAGATGAGGGAGCCAAGGCTTGAAGATGACAGGATGTTCACACGAGCCCCACAGTGAACACAGGGAGAGCCAGAATTTGAACCTAGCGGACTGGCATGTGCAAGGTTCTGTTTGTGGTTAGTTTTATGGTTCTGTGAAGAGGGCACTGGACCAGACATTTTGTCCTACTGCTGCCTCTGCCATTGACCTTTGGGTGACTTGAGGCTAGCTTTAAGCCACTGTTTTCTCATCCATAAATAAGAGCCATCTGGAAGTGCTGTGCACAGGTCTGGCATGCTGAAATCACAGGCACAAGACTGGTGGAGCCCATCACCACTTCCAGGAAGAGCAGTTTGGCCGAAAGCGAGCCAGGCCGTGATCCAGTCTGCTGGCGAGGTGGCGGCAGGTGACCTTCCCAGGGTCAGAATTGCTGCCAGAAGTCAAGGACCGCAAAGTTCTACACCAGTTCTGAGGGGGTGGTGGAGAGGGAATGGGGTGTGGGGAGAATTGGCAAGAACCCACCTCACCCCAATTAGGACATTTTACCCTATAAACCTGGGAGTGACATTGTGCTTTTAGTAAACCCAGGCAGGTAGTGTGGGGTAAATGACACAAGTAGAAACACAAGTAGGACCTCTGGAGTCCCAGAGTCTTTGAGGGAAAGACACAGCGATTGCAGTCATTTCTGAGAAACTTCTAGAAGCTGTTCTGGTTTTAAAAAAATACCATGACTTTCCAAAAACAGAGCTGTGGTCTAAAACATTTTAGAGAGAAATTTAATGGCAGGGATTAGAACAGCAACAACAAAAATGTTCCCATTAACATCTATGTAAGTTGCAAGACCCCATCCCTACACCGTCCTGGTTACCCAGAGATTTTTGGTGAACAGGTGTGCCACAGCCTGGCTATTCAACGTGAGATGGGCAGACAAGACCAATGGCTTCCCCCTGGAATTTGTTGGAAGCAAAGAATCTCAGGCCTTCCCTGAGCCTATACTGAATCCGAACCTGGGATTTTAGTGAGGCTCCAGGTGATCTGTAAGCATATGAACATCTGAGAAGTGCTGGGCTATAGGTCCTCTGGTCCATCCTGCATTTTTCAAGTTGGGAAACAGAAGCCCAGGTGAGGAAGTCATTTACCCTGGTGACAGGAAGTTGGTGGCACTGCTTGGGGCACCCCAGACCTCTGACCCCTGGCTGAGGCAGGATCTCTATGGCTTACTGTGCCCCAGCACCTTCTCCCCGACTGTGAGGCTGTCTTCCCCTTCCTGGAGCCCCAGAGATGGATGGAGCTGGGACAGCTGGGTGGCCTCCTAGAGCAGCAGACTGAAAGGGACCCAAAACACCCCTGCAAATGAACCGAGGTGGAGAATGTGCTCTTCCCAGGATTCTTGCCCAGTGCGTGGAGAAGGGTGTAGAGAACATGGCTGGTGCCTTTCCCAACGCCCTAGGCTCACGGCCTAAACACATAGATGGAGTTTCCCTGTGGGAACCTGAAGGATTCCTGTGATCACAGGAGTGTGCTAAATTTGAAATGCCAGGTAACTGGAATGCCTGGGTGGCTCAGTGGTTGGGGGTCTGCCTTTGGCTCAGGTCATGATCCAGGGGATGTTGGGATCAAATCCTGCTTTAGGCTCCCTGTGAAGAACCTGCATCACCCTCTGCCTATGTCTCTGTCTCTGTCTCTCTCTCTGTCTCTCTCTCTGTCTCTCATGAATAAATAGTAAAATCTTAAAAAAAAAAAAAGAAAGAAAGAAATGTCAGGGAAATGAGGCTTCAGAGAATAGCCAATCCACCATTCAGTGGATTGATGAGCAGATATCCCAGCTTCCTCATCCTTTTAGGTGATCCCAGCACAGTTTCCTAGAGCACCCTGGGGATCTGAACCCCTGATGCCTATAGCAGCAACCTTCTTAGGGGCACACCCTACACTGGCTTTCTCCCATTCCCCATCTCACTTGCCAGCACCCCTTGTGGGACTTCCTGGGATCACCTCTCAGATCACCTCCTTGCACTCAAATCCTCATCTCCAGGTCTGCTCCTGAAGGAGTATGACTGCACTGCAGTAAGAAACCCAAAGACAGATAGTCGCCACGCTGCTTTCTACAGAATGATTTCCAGGGCCTTCCAGAGCTGAATTTTTTGCTGGATAAGTGATGCAGGTTTGGGGCGGAACTGAATAGCCATGGAGAATGGAGACAAGGGCTGGCTCATGATATCCCCATGGCACCTCTTTCTTTACTCCCTGGAAAGCCCAGCTTTGCATCTACATACATTAAATATTGGATGGATGGATGCCAAGGCCACCCATCAAGCTCTGTCCAGCTTTGCATGATGTTCTTGGTTATACAACTACTTCAAAGGCCTCGTTGGTACGACATAACTAGTGAAATTTAGAAATAAGCTGCCAAAATTTGGTCTATACTGTTAGCATATTCGTACAATTCCTGTGTGCTCAGCCCCATGGCATCAGGATGAAAGTTCTGTACTTACCTTGCTACCCTTTCCTTTTGTATCCATAGGTTCCCCCACAGGGAAGCTAAAACTCCAAGGGAGTGCAGATTATTGACCCCCTGACTTCCATTCCAGACCCGTCCTGTGATTTCCTGTGCTGTTACCATTAGAGGTTTGCTGTTAAGGTAACATCTTCTGGAGACCCCTCTAAAAGCAGGTAGAACCTTCCAACAGTGATGTAGGGGTCAACCAACCCTTTCTGCAGAGGGCCCAACAGGAAGTAGTCTAGGCTTGGTGGGCCTTGTGGTCTCTGTCGTAGCTACGTAACCCTGCAGTGTGAACGCAGTCATAGATAGCATGCAAATGACTCGATACGGATGTGTTCTCATAAAACTATATCCAGACACTGAAACTTAAATTTATATACCTTGTGCATGTGATGAAATAGGCTTCTTTGACTTTTTAAAAACCATTACAATGTAAAAACGATTCTTACCTTATAGGCCGTATGGAAACAGGCTGTGGTTGGGATCCTGTCCTCAGGCTGCAGTTTGCAGAACCACAACTTAGTGCTCCGTCAGCACCCCTTCTGGTGTCAGTGGAGGGAATGGGGAAGGAAAGTAGAAGCTGAGGGTGGTGTCAAAAGGAAAAGCAAAGGGGAGGGTTCTTCGCCAATTCCCCCTCTGCCCACGCCATCTCTTTACTCTCTCCTTCCACGAGGAGCAGAGCAAAAATGCTCCAAGCGGATAACGCCCACAGATGATAATGAAGAAGTGTCACAGGTCTAGAAAATATTTAACTACTTAGGAAGCATTTTGATGCCCTGTGCTGGTGCTTCTTGCTTCTTAAGTTTTCCCCTAAAGTGAATCTAGTGGGGGAACCTCACATATTAAGATAAAGGGGAATTTCTATGTACAAGGAACCTGGATTGGGCACAAGGGGAGCTGGGATAATTCAGTGCACTCAGACCATCCCCCATCCCACCAGTGGACTTGCTTGGGGGTTCCAAGGAACATAGTTTGACAACTGTTGGGTCTAGGAAAAGGAGGAGGGGAGTCCAAACAAGTAGTTGCTGTTCTTTTCCAAAGGCAGTCTTACCATCTTGGGAGATATATGGAAAGTTGCCTGGCGTGCTGCACACCAGGTATGCCCTGGATCCAAGCCGGGCACGTGCCAGTGCCTCATCTCACACTCTGGGGGGGTGTGACAGCGGGCGCAATAGTGGGAAGGGATTCTTACAGCTGGTGTGCTGAGCTGGGTGGGTCGCAGAGCTTAGCCAGGCAGCAGCTCACAGTCCCAAGCCGTGCCTGGTGAGATGAGAGAGCAAGGGTGGGGCAAGAAAATGCTCTTGGAAGCTGCGCAGTAACCGTACCCATCGCTCCAGATAGGTTTTGTAGTGGGCACGTCTTCCACACAGCACAAAATGTCTCTGTGATCACGCTGATGAAAATTCTGCTGTGTTTTTAAAATCAGGAGAGATGCTGTGGTTAGAAAGGAAGGCACATGTGCTCACACTCAGAAAATAGAAAATCAGTCTTTAATTCTGAGTGTGTCGCTTCCGCGTCGCTGTGGGCACGTCACCACCCCCTGACCCAGCCTGCAAGGTCTGAGAAGGTTAAATGAGATAACATCCAAAGGTGCCAAGTACTCAGTGGCAATTTGATAAATATTTAAACTGAACCTATATTTGGAAACCCAGTGAAAATCGAAGAACAGAAAAGCAATCCTTTTTGGTTGATGTTTTGCATACATTCAGAGGGTACGCCGGGAGGAACGGATTACCCAATATATGAAATCCTAAAGTTTAACAAAACCCCCTGCTATGGTAGCAGGGAATCTTCAAATGAAGAGCATGAAGATGCTTTCAAAAATACATGACAAGTGTGATGAGAGAAATACAGTTGGTAAACATCACAGAAACCGTCCTTTTAGCTGCCTCAGTAGATCCATTCTAAATCATTACTTGGTTTTCACATGATCTGGGAGACGATTATATAATTTCAAAAGTGTCTGTAAACTACTCATTTGCATCTGATTTCTCAATGTCTCATTTGTTCATCAGCCAAAGCCATGTGTATAAAACCAGCTATTTAATCTGTGCACAGAATGTGTATAAGCAAATTAATCTCCCTTTTTATGAGAGAAAAACGCATACACTCAGAATTATCATGCATTCTGCACTCGACACATAGAGACGATTTGCACAATTGTGTGAGCACGTGTCTCCATAAACCCCCACTTTAAAAGATGCTGCAAATCAGAAGTCAGTGTGCAAATGGTAGATGCATTTTCACACCCCCAGGTACTGACATGAACACAGACCAGTGTTTTCGTGGCACGTGGAAGATGGCTTGAGGGGGTTGCTAGGAGAATAAAACATCTTTGCCGTTTACCTTCATTTGGGAAAAGCAAAGAGGTGACAGCAGCTGGGCCCGTGGAAACCCTCCAGGGCAACAGTTGTTGGGTGGCTATATGGCCATCAGGGAAGGGGCAGTGGATTTTTGCCCTGGGGCCAGGACCACCCCTCTGCTCTGAGCTACCCGACGCCACAAACCTGCTGTGTCTGTAGCCCTGTTCATTCCCACCCCTGTATGGGGCTGGGACCTGGTGGCTTCCACAGGCTCCATGCTGCTCCTGGTTCTGCTTCTAACAAGCAGTGCACATCGGGGAAGTGACTTCACGCACGGGGCCTTTCTTATCCGTGCAGAAAAGGGACTCTGAGGTCCCTTTGCACAGCTTGATTCCGTGACACTCAGACTGCCGCCTGCCAATTACTTTTCCCTGGCACAAATCTTAGGAGCTGCGACCCCCTGGAAGCAGACTTGAGTTTTGCTTTGACATGTTGTTACAAGGACTTGGCTTGTCCAGCAATCCCACTTCTGGATAAATACACCCAAAGACAACGAAGGCAAGGTCTCCAGGGGATGTTTGCACACCCATGTTCATGGCGTCATTATTCACAACAGTCAAAGGATGAAAGCAACCCAAGTGTCTGCTGGGGGATGAATGGGTAAAGAAATGTGATATAAACAGCCATTATATGTATGTGTGCATATAAAATGGAATGTTACTTAGCCTTAAAAAGGAAACAAATTCGGCCACATGGGGCCACATGGGTGGACATGGAGGACATCACGCTCCACGAAATAAGCTAGACATGGAAAGGCAAATACTGCATGATCCCACTTAGAGGAGTCAAATTCATACAGGCAGAAAGTAGAAGGGTGGTCGCCAGGGGCTGGGGGAGGGGGAGTGGGAATTGTTGTTTAATGGATATGTTATTCCTATTTCACAAGACAGAAAAGTTCTGCAGATTGGATGGCGTGGTTTTACTTAAGGTCACTGAACGCTATACTTAGAATAAGTGCATAAAATGACCTTGAAATGGAGAAATTCTCCTGGATTATCCAAGTGGGATTAATAGAATCACAAGTGTTCTCTTGCATTCTCCAAAATGCAAGAGAAAGCAGCAAAGAAAGGGGGTCAGAGAGATGTAATGGGAGAAAAACTCAGCTCAACATTGCTGGCTGCAAAACAGATGGAGGAAGGGGCCACAAGCCAGGGAGTGCAGGCGGCCCGGAGAGGCTGGAAAGGCAAGGAAAGGATCCTACGTGGATCCTACGGAAATGAGTGCAGCCACCACCATCTTGATTTTATAGTCTGATGAGACCCAAGGCAGGCTTCTGACCTACAGGACTAAGTCTGTGGAGCAATAGAAAACTAATAATGCTGCTTCAGACAATGAGTCATGGCCATCAGAGAAGGGCTGCCTGGAGCTGATAGGCAGAGACAATGGGGAACTGGGCTCTCCCTCAAGGGGTCCCTTGTTCAGGGCAAAGGCCCCATGAATGATGAACCAAGAAACAAAAATGTCTTACACCTGTACTCTCACATGTCTGCCACGATGCTCAGACATTTTCACAGGGTTCAGGGATTGGCTCTCTATCAGTATCTATTACTACAGGACAAAGTACTACAGAATTTAGTGGCTTGAAACAGCAATAATCATTCATCATCTTTCTGGGCTTCTATGAGTCAGAGATTCAGACAAGGCACAGAGGGGATGGGTTTTCTCACTGTACTGTATCTGGGGCCTCAGCAGGAAGACTTGAAGCTGGGGAGCTGGAACCACCTGAAGGATCTTTTATTCACAAGTGGCTTCTCCATGTGGCTTAAGCTTCCTCCCAACACGGTGGCCAACGGCAAGTGGGAGGAGCAGTAAGAAGGCTGAAGCGGGAGAAAAGACGAGCAGAAGTGGTCTTGCTTTATATGACACCCCGCTTCACTGCTTTTTCTGCCTTCGATGGTTGGGAAGTTGCACACAGAGAAGACGGGGATGCCGTCCCTCTGTGCTTCCCTTAGAGAAGCGGAGTAGAACAGATCCAGATTCAGTCACCTACAATAGCCATGTGAACTTGGGAGAGTTGTGTTTGAGGTGGTATAATCTCTCTTTTACAGATAAGGAAACCAAGGCTTAAAGATAACCTCACTCTGTTGAGAAAGCGTCTGACACGCATCTCTTTTTTTTTTTTAATTTTTTTAAATTTTTATTTATTTATGATAGTCACAGAGAGAGAGAGAGAGGCAGAGACACAGGCAGAGGGAGAAGCAGGCTCCATGCACCGGGAGCCTGACGTGGGATTCGATCCCGGGTCTCCAGGATCGCGCCCTGGGCCAAAGGCAGGCGCTAAACCACTGGGCCACCCAGGGATCCCGTGACACGCATCTCATTTGATGTTCCTGACCACCTGTGACATGTCACCGCTTTCTCTCTGGGGCCAAAGACTGAACGACGAACGGTATCCCAGCAGGACAGCTCGGTTGCATGGCCAAGGATGGCATGGTAGACCAGGCTAGGAACCAGCTCTGTGCCACCTCCCAGCAGCAGGAGGTGCTGCTTTATCCACACTTGACCAGCAACTTCCCAGGGCCATCCTGCTGTGAGCACTTTCTTCCCTTTACTCTGGGCTCGGTTTTGTGACTCCCTTTGACCGCAAGGATGTCAGCAGGTGTGGAGTGCAGATGCCTTGAAATAATGCTTGCCCACCAGGGGTAGTTCTCTTGAACTTCCACCATCCCTAAGAGACATACCTGTCTGGTCCAGTGCATGGTGCCAGGTGGAGAATGAGAGCTCCATGGAGTAAAGGTGAGCGGATGTGGAGAGCCCAGCCAAGATCTACCAAGGGTCCAAACTGCAAACACTGTGGGTACGTTCTGGTCTCCATCATAGAGTCATTTCCCCAGAGGGGAACATCTACCCATAGGCAAATGCAAGGTCAGGAAATTTAATGTTTTCTCTTTCTGAATTTCCCCTCCCCCTGGTCCTGCTCTTCTCTCCTACCCCTATATGATTCTTCCCCATCTCCACCAGGAACCCAGAGCCTTTAGGAGACACCAATTCTCCAAAACTACCTACGGCCCTCTGCAGATGACCCCATGAGATGAACTGACCTCTGTCATAGTACAGCCCATACACATATCAAACAAAAATCCCAGAACGCTTCAACCACAAATGTAATCTAATGAAATCAATTCAAGCAGAGGCAAATGGATAAAGCACACACAAAGTCCAAAGGCACGTAATGCTTCATTAATATTTTTTAAGACTCATTTGAGAGAGAGAGCAAGAGAGCACATGAGCAGGGGGAGGGGGCCAGGGAGAGGGAGAAACAGACTCCTCCCTGCTGAGTGGGGAGCCCATGATGGGGGCTCAATCCCGGGCCTCTGAGATCATGACCTGAGCTGAAACCAAGAGTGGGATGCTTAACCGACTGAGCCAATCAGGTGCCCCTGCTTCATGAATTTTCTGAAAACAACTTCTTAGAGATAATTTTAGGTGGAATGTAGCTATGTATAAAGGCAGTTTTGTAGGTCTAGGGGATGGGGAGCATTTTGAGGTTTAAGGTTATGGCTGTAAAATTATTCCTGCAGACCACACAATTCACACTGCCATACTGAGGGGAACACGTAAGTCTATGGCTCGACACTAGAAGAATTATCCTTAATTCACACTTTTAATCAACCAGTAAATAATTACCAGAATTATTCACCCGACTCTAACTCAGCCACCGAATGTCTTTGTGTGTGAACCCTGTGTCCACGTGTGTGTGGAAGGGGGTGGTCTTCATGCCTTCATGCCTTCATCTGTGGCTACCCTCACTCTCTGTCCATGGCCTCTGACGTGGATTCAGATGTTGAACGCTAAAAGCAGGGGACTTCTACAGATAGTCCCCTGGAATGTAAGCTCATGAAAGGCAGGTATCACCTCTCTCATCTTTGTATTCCTCGAATGTAGCACCCTGCCCAGGATGTAGGAGGTAAACAAAAAAAAGATTTGTTGACTGACTACATGAGAGAATGAATGAATGAATGAATGAATGGGATGATCCTTAGATCTTTCCTTGATACTTCTGGTCACAGGAGAAATTCAATACTTTGAGGGCCAGCTTGCTGTCATAGTGACTCATAAACTGAAATCCTTGGAAGGACTCGCATGTCAAAAATGGCCAGGATTCTTGGCTGTATTCACTTAAGATGAATCTAAAATAATCTTCCGGTGAATGCCACTGGGTCTCATGTTGCTAGAAAAACTAACTTTTATTTCAGTGCAGCTAACATTTATTGATTACCTAGCTATGTGCATGGCATGGCAAAAGTCTTCCTGTTTGAGAGATGTTTGTTCATTCATTAATTCATCGAATATTTATTGCCCCTATAATGACCAAGCATAGTGCAGAAGAAAGATGGTCTCATCTCATGGAAGTTACAATTTAGTTGGGAAGCCATTCGCCTGGCAGGCACTTCTTGGGCATCTACTGTGTCAAGCACTTCTTATGGATGCTGTGGATAGAATTAGGGACAAAAGAGACAAAAATCCCAGTCTCTGTGGAGCTTACATTCTAGTGGGGGACACAGGCTATACCTAAGATAAACAAGTAAACTATGTATTGTCTCAGAGAGAAGTGCTAAGACCAAAATAAAGCAAGTGTATTATTTTCCTATTGCTGCCGGAATAAATTAGCATGAACTTAGTGGTGTAAACACAAATTGATTACCTTCTAGTTCTGGAGGTTACAAGTCAGAAGCAGGTCAATATGGCTGTGTTCCTTCTGGAACCCTAGAAGAAGACCCATGTTCTTGGCCTTTCTAGCTTCTAGAGGCCACCTATGTTCCCAGGCTCATGGCCTTTTCTTCCATCCTCAAAGCCAGCAGTGCATAGCAACTTCCAACTTCTCTCTCTCGCTCTGACTCCTGCATCTGTCTTCCCATCTCCTTCTCTGACATGGACCCACTTGCCTCCCTCTCGTGAAGGGAGAATCACCCTTGTGATTACACTGGATCCACACAGATGTTCCAGAAAGATGTCCTCGTCTGAATATCTTTGAGTTGATTACATCTGCAAAGCTCTTTGTCATGTAAGCGAACGTATTTACAGGTCCTGGGGGTTAGGGTATGGGCACCTTTTTCTTGCCACAACAAGGAAGTGAGACATGAGGTATTGAGGAAGAGGGATTGGGGAAGAGGGATGCCATCTTATTTTATTTGAGAGAGTGAGAGAGCATGTGCACCCACCAGCATGGATGGGGGAGGAGCAGAGGGAGAAGGAGAGAGAGGATCTTAAGCAGGTTCTACACTCGGTGCAGAGCCCAAGCAGGGCTCGAACTCACAACCCTGAGATCATGACCTGAGCTGAAATCAACAGTTGGATGCTTAACTGACTGAGCCACACAGGGGCCCTGCTCTGAACCATCTCTTTAAGACCCTCTTTAGGGCAAACAGCCTTGGGAGATAGAGATAGTGTTTCTTGTTCACAGTTAAGGGCAGACATGCTTACTTCCCATATAAAAGATTGGGGTGCTCTAAGCTCAGGGTTCCTCTCCTACAGGGCAACCCACTATGTGATGTGTGCCTCCGGACCTCATTGCCCCGTGGGAATGGGGGCTAGGTGACCTGGTGCATGAAAATGCTTATGCTCTACCTACTGCTATTGCTGTGGATGATAAAAAGTCCTTTGTTTCCGACCCAAGAGTCTCATGTCTTCTGGTAGCATCCATGAACTTGAGGCAGGCTAGCTTGTTAGCTTACAAGTATGGGGAATGCTCAGACCCTGGACAGCTCTTGATGGGCACCGGTGCCTATATGGCTTCAGAGTCCAGAGTAAGGAGCTAGATTTTACTCTGAGTGGGATGGGAGTCATGGGAGGGTTTTGAGCAGAGGCATTACATGGCCTGACTTAGGTTTCATAAAGATTCACCAAAGCTGCCTTATAGAGAATCGACAGTAAGGGTACAAGGGAAGGGGCACGGAGATCAGTGGCTAGGTCAATCACCTAGCAAGAGCCCAGAGAGGCAAGATGATAGAGACTCAGCAGTGGCAGCAGAGTGGTGGTGAGAAGTGAGATTCTGGATCTTTTGGAGGTGGACCTGCCACTATTTGGTTATGAGATGAGAGCATGGGGACGGCAACAAGTTGTTAGCCTGAGCAGAGAGAAGCAGAGAGAAGCCAGAAGTCGCCCCAAACTGGGATGGAGATGATTTCAGGGGGGGGCCAGGGGGAGGGGAGAGCCAAAGTTCAGCCTGAGAGTTTGGATTTAAATGGCCAGGGGGCATCCAAGAGATGTGGAGGCAGGTGGATATGAATTTGTTATTCAGGGGAGAGGTCTGGGCAAGAGATATGAATCAGGTTCATTAACCTGCATCTGATATTCAAAGCCTAAGGACAGAGGTCACTGCACAGAGAATAGAGAAGGGAAGAGGCCCAAGGATGAACACCATCCCTCCACCCCCGCCTTTTATATTTAAGACGTTAGGGAAGTAAGCAGGAATCACAAAAGGGACTGAGAAACCAGGAAGGTAGTAGGAAAGCCTTATATGAGCACGTTATCCCAGCAGCCAGGAGAAGAAGGGGTTTCCAGGAGAGGGGGTGACCAATGCCTGCTGATAGGTTAAGTAAAATGAGGCCACATGCCGGCATCTCAGTTATTATAGTTACAATAAGTGTAAAGCCAGAGGCATATCACAGATGGAGCAAGGAGCTCTAAGTGTGTCAGGAACCCTGCTGGGACTTGGGGATGGGGAGGAGGGCATGAGCAAAGGCTCCGAAGGCCGAGGATGGTCGGGGGATTTGTGAGCCCAGAGAGGGTCACCAGAGAGAGGCTGGATATCAGGGTGCCCTACGCCGCTGCAGGTGAACCCGGGGAAGGCTCGGCGGGCTTTGCTCAGGCATGCCTGGGCGGCGGAGTTCTGTTTCCAAAAGCCCTCTCGGATGCGTGGGGGCAGGGACTCAGGCCGGCGCGCACTAAGCAGGCCCTATGGGGCCGCTGATTGGCCCCGGGGCTCCGCACGTCTGCACCAATCCCTTTGCTTCGAGTCTGCGGGGAGAGCCCTGTGCGCGCCCAGGCCGCTGCTGCAGTGCGGAGCAGCTCCGCGAGGTCCTGCAGGGGTTGCGGTGGGTGTGTGTGTGGGGATGCGTGGTGCGTGGGGGACAGGCAAGGATCCGTAGAACCCAAACCTCAACCTTTTCAACCTAAA